>NW_027184613.1:10900000-11141000 GCF_032405125.1 Capricornis sumatraensis | reverse complement strand
TTCCCTAGTGCTCTCCTTCCCAGCAGAGACGTGTGCAGGTGGTTGGGGCCTGCCCCTGCGTGTCTGGGCTCCCGTCCACAGCCCCAGCTCAGGGAAGCAGCTCCTGAGCCAAGACCTGTGGGAGGCGCCGGGGGGCCCGACTAGAAGCCTAGTTTACAGCATGCGGGAAGCGAGCCTCTTCGGGAGAAGAGAAGGCAGCACTGCTGTGTGCGGCTGCATTCACTGCTTTGGCGGAGCTGAGTGCGCCTGCAGTACGGCAGAGCTCCAGCTCTGCTCAGAGGCCCGATCTGGCAGAGTCGCTGGCGTGAGGCTGCTCTGCCCTGGGCGAGCCTTGCCCAGACTTGCCTCGCGGCTAGGCTTCCAGTCCAGGAAGGAGCGGGCTGCGCGAGACTGGGAGAGGCTACTGGCGCCTTCCTGGCCTCAGCTCCACTCCTGCCTTGCCTTTGCACCTAGTCCTCAGGCGTTCTTGTGGAGGGCTTAGTTGCCGGTGGGTTGCACACTGCCAAGCGCTCCAGCAGTGAGGGCTCTATTAGAGGCAATGGGAGGGCAACTGCAGGGCTCCTCCAGCGGTTGCTTGACCGCCCAGACTCAGCACAGCACGGAGAGCACAAGGCTCACAGGGCCTCTGGCTGTGGTCTGCAGCCCCACACACGCTGAGGCTGACTCGGTGAGCGCCCAGAAGGTGCCTGACAGACGTCATTTCCCTAGTGCTCTCCTCCCCAGCAGAGACGTGTGCAGGTGGTTTGGGCCTGCCCCTGCGTGTCTGGGCTCCCGTCCACAGCCCCAGCTCAGGGAAGCAGCTCCTCAGCCAAGACCTGTAGGAGGCGCGGGGCGCCCCCGCCTGGAAGCCTAGTTTACAGCATGAGGGAAGCGAGCCTCCTTGGGAGAAGAGGAGGCAGCCCAGATGCGTGGGGCTGCAATCACTGCTTGGGCGGAGCCGAGTGCGCCTCCAGTACGGTAGAGCTCCAGCTCTGCTCAGAGGCCCGATCTGGCAGAGTGCTGGCGTGAGGCTGCTCTGCCCTGGGCGAGCCTTTCCCAGACTTGCCTCGCGGCTAGGCTTCCAGTCCAGAAAGGAGCGGGCTGCGCGAGACTGGGAGATGCTACTGGCGCCTTCCTGGCCTCAGCTCCACTCCTGCCTTGCCTTTGCACCTAGTCCCCAGGCGTTCTTGTGGAGTGCTTAGTTGCCGGTGGGTTGCACACTGCCAAGCGCTCCAGCTTGAGGGCTCTAGTAGAGGCAAAGTGAGGGCAACTGAAAGTCTATTCTTACGGTTGCTTGACCGCCCAGACTCAGCACAGCACGGAGAGCAGAAGGCTCACAGGGCCCCTGGCTGGGGTCTGCAGCCCCACACACGCTGAGGCTGACTCGGTGAGCGCCCAGAAGGTGCCTGACAGACGTCATTTCCCTAGTGCTCTCCTCCCCAGCAGAGACGTGTGCAGGTGGTTCGGGCCTGCCCCTGCGTGTCTGGGCTCCCGTCCACAGCCCCAGCTCAGGGAAGCAGCTCCTCAGCCAAGACCTGTAGGATGCGCGGGGCGCCCCCGCTTGGAAGCCTAGTGCACAGCATGAGGGAAGCGAGCCTCCTTGGGAGAAGAGGAGGCAGCCCAGATGCGTGGGGCTGCAATCACTGCTTGGGCGGAGCCGAGTGCGCCTCCAGTACGGCAGAGCTCCAGCTCTGCTCAGAGGCCCGATCTGACAGAGTGCTGGCGTGAGGCTGCTCTGCCCTGGGCGAGCCTTGCCCAGACTTGCCTCGCGGCTAGGCTTCCAGTTCAGGAAGGAGCGGGCTGCGCGAGACTGGGAGATGCTACTTGCGCCTTCCTGGCCTCAGCTCCACTCCTGCCTTGCCTTTGCACCTAGTCCCCAGGCGTTCTTGTGGAGGGCTTAGTTGCCGGTGGGTTGCACACTGCCAAGCGCTCCACCTTGAGGGCTCTATTAGAGGCAAAGTGAGGGCAACTGGAAGTCTATTCTTACAGTTGCCTGTCCGCCCAGACTCAGCACAGCACGGAGAGCACAAGGCTCACAGGGCCCCCGGCTGGGGTCTACAGCCCCACACACGGGGAGGCTGACTCGGTGAGCGCCCAGAAGGTGCCTGACAGACGTCATTTCCCTAGTGCTCTCCTCCCCAGCAGAGACGTGTGCAGGTGGTTGGGGCCTGCCCCTGCGTGTCTGGTCTCCCGGCCACAGCCCCAGCTCAGGGAAGCAGCTCCTGAGCCAAGATCTGTGGGAGGCGCCGGGGGCCCCGCCTAGAAGCCTAGTTTACAGCATGCGGGAAGCGAGCCTCTTCGGCAGAAGAGAAGGCAGCACTGCTGTGTGCGGCTGCTTTCACTGCTTTGGCGGAGCTGAGTGCGCCTCCATTACGGCAGAGCTCCAGCTCTGCTCAGAGGCCAGATCTGGCAGAGTCGCTGGCGTGAGGCTGCTCTGCACTGGGCGAGCCTTGCCCAGACTTGCCTCGCGGCTAGGCTTCCAGTCCAGGAAGGAGCGGGCTGCGCGAGACTGGGAGATGATACTGGCGCCTTCCTGGCCTCAGCTCCACTCCTGCCTTGCCTTAGCACCTAGTCCCCAGGCGTTCTTGTGGAGGGCTTAGTTGCCGGTGGGTTGCACACTGCCAAGCGCTCCAGCTTGAGGGCTCTAGTAGAGGCAAAGTGAGGGCAACTGAAACTCTATTCTTACGGTTGCTTGACCGCCCAGACTCAGCACAGCACGGAGATCACAAGGCTCACAGGGCCCCCGGCTGGGGTCTGCAGCCCCACACACGGGGAGGCTGACTCGGTGAGCGCCCAGAAGGTGCCTGACAGACGTCATTTCCCTAGTGCTCTCCTCCCCAGCAGAGACGTGTGCAGGTGGTTGGGGCCTGCCCCTGCGTGTCTGGGCTCCCGTCCACAGCCCCAGCTCAGGGAAGCAGCTCCTGAGCCAAGACCTGTGGGAGGCGCCGGGGGCCCCGCCTAGAAGCCTAGTTTACAGCATGCGGGAAGCGAGCCTCTTCGGGAGAAGAGAAGGCAGCACTGCTGTGTGCGGCTGCATACACTGCTTTGGCGGAGTTGAGTGCGCCTGCAGTACGGCAGAGCTCCAGCTCTGCTCAGAGGCCCGATCTGGCAGAGTCGCTGGCGTGAGGCTGCTCTGCCCTGGGCGAGCCTTGCCCAGACTTGCCTCGCGGCTAGGCTTCCAGTCCAGGAAGGAGCGGGCTGCGCGAGACTGGGAGAGGCTACTGGCGCCTTCCTGGCCTCAGCTCCACTCCTGCCTTGCCTTTGCACCTAGTCCTCAGGCGTTCTTGTGGAGGGCTTAGTTGCCGGTGGGTTGCACACTGCCAAGCGCTCCCGCTTGAGGGCTCTAGTAGAAGCAAAGTGAGGGCAACTGAAAGTCTATTCTTACGGTTGCTTGACCGCCCAGACTCAGCACAGCACGGAGAGCACAAGGCTCACAGGGCCTCTGGCTGTGGTCTGCAGCCCCACACACGCTGAGGCTGACTCGGTGAGCGCCCAGAAGGTGCCTGACAGACGTCATTTCCCTAGTGCTCTCCTCCCCAGCAGAGACGTGTGCAGGTGGTTTGGGCCTGCCCCTGCGTGTCTGGGCTCCCGTCCACAGCCCCAGCTCAGGGAAGCAGCTCCTGAGCCAAGACATGTGGGAGGGCAGGGGGCCCCGCCTCGAAGCCTAGTTTACAGCATGTGGGAAGCGAGCCTCCTCGGGAGAAGAGAAGGCAGCCCTGATGTGTGCAGCTGCATTCACTGCTTTGGCGGAGCCGAGTGCGCCTCCAGTACGGCAGAGCTCCAGCTCTGCTCAGAGGCCCGATCTGGCAGAGTGCTGGCGTGAGGCTTCTCTGCCCTGGGCGAGCCTTGCCCAGACTTGCCTCGCGCCTAGGCTTTCAGTCCAGAAAGGAGCGGGCTGTGTGAGACTGGGAGATGCTACTGGGGCCTTCCTGGCCTCAGCTCCACTACTTCCTTGCCTTTGCGCCTAGTCCCCAGGGGTTCTTGTGGAGGGCTTAGTTGCCGGTGGGTTGCACACTGCCAAGCGCTCCAGCTTGAGGGCTCTAGTAGAGGCAAATGAGGGCAACTGAAAGTCTATTCTTACGGTTGCTTGACCGCCCAGACTCAGCACAGCACGGAGAGCACAAGGCTCTCAGGGCCCCTGGCTGGGGTCTGCAGCCCCACACACGCGGAGGCTGACTCGGTGAGCGCCCAGAAGGTGCCTGACAGACGTCATTTCCCTAGTGCTCTCCTCCCCAGCAGAGACGTGTGCAGGTGGTTGGGGCCTGCCCCTGCGTGTCTGGGCTCCCATCCACAGCCCCAGCTCAGGGAAGCAGCTCCTCAGCCAAGACCTGTAGGAGGTGCGGGGCGCCCCCGCCTGGAAGCCTAGTGCACAGCATGAGGGAAGCGAGCCTCCTTGGGAGAAGAGGAG
Source organism: Capricornis sumatraensis (assembly GCF_032405125.1). Lineage (NCBI taxonomy): Eukaryota > Metazoa > Chordata > Mammalia > Artiodactyla > Bovidae > Capricornis > Capricornis sumatraensis. Next base: position 11,136,613 of record NW_027184613.1, on the reverse strand, counting down.
GCAGCCCAGATGCGTGGGGCTGCAATCACTGCTTGGGCGGAGCCGAGTGGGCCTCCAGTACGGCAGAGCTCCAGCTCTGCTCAGAGGCCCGATCTGGCAGAGTGCTGGCGTGAGGCTGCTCTGCCCTGGGCGAGCCTTGCCCAGACTTGCCTCGCGGCTAGGCTTCCAGTCCAGAAAGGAGCGGGCTGCGCGAGACTGGGAGATGCTACTGGCGCCTTCCTGGCCTCAGCTCCACTCCTGCCTTGCCTTTGCACCTAGTCCCCAGGCGTTCTTGTGGAGGGCTTAGTTGCCGGTGGGTTGCACACTGCCAAGCGCTCCAGCTTGAGGGCTGTATTAGAGGCAAAGTGAGGGCACCTGGAAGTCTATTTTTACGGTTGCTTGACCGCCCAGACTCAGCACAGCACGGAGAGCACAAGGCTCACAGGGCCCCTGGTTGGGGTCTGCAGCCCCACACACGCGGAGGCTGACTCGGTGAGCGCCCAGAAGGTGCCTGACAGACGTCATTTCCCTAGTGCTCTCCTCCCCAGCAGAGACGTGTGCAGGTGGTTTGGGCCTCCCCCTGCGTGTCTGGGCTCCCGTCCACAGCCCCAGCTCAGGGAAGCAGCTCCTGAGCCAACTCCTTTGGGAGGCGCAGGCGGCCCCGCCTTGAAGCCTAGTTTACAGCATGCGGGAAGCGAACCTCCTCGGGAGAAGAGAAGGCAGCCCTGCTGTGTGCGGCTGCATTCACTGCTTTGGCGGAGCCGAGTGCGCCTCCAGTACGTCAGAGCTCCAGGTCTGCTCAGAGGCCCGATCTGGCAGAGTTACTGGCGTGAGGCTGCTCTGCCCTGGGCGAGACTTGCCCAAACTTGCCTCGCGGCTAGGCTTCCAGTCCAGAAAGGAGCGGGCTGCGCGAGACTGGGAGATGCTACTGGCGCCTTCCTGGCCTCAGCTCCACTCCTTCCTTGCCTTTGCGCCTAGTCCCCAGGGGTTCTTGTGGAGGGCTTAGTTGCCGGTGGGTTGCACACTGCCAAGCGCTCCAGCTTGAGGGCTCTAGTAGAGGCAAATGAGGGCAACTGGAAGTCTATTCTTACGGTTGCTTGACCGCCCAGACTCAGCACAGCACGGAGAGCACAAGGCTCTCAGGGCCCCTGGCTGGGGTCTGCAGCCCCAAACACGCGGAGGCTGACTCGGTGAGCGCCCAGAAGGTGCCTGACAGACGTCATTTCCCTAGTGCTCTCCTCCCCAGCAGAGACGTGTGCAGGTGGTTGGGGCCTGCCCCTGCGTGTCTGGGCTCCCGTCCACAGCCCCAGCTCAGGGAAGCAGCTCCTCAGCCAAGACCTGTAGGAGGCGCGGGGCGCCCCCGCCTGGAAGCCTAGTGCACAGCATGAGGGAAGCGAGCCTCCTTGGGAGAAGAGGAGGCAGCCCAGATGCGTGGGGCTGCAATCACTGCTTGGGCGGAGCCGAGTGCGCCTCCAGTACGGCAGAGCTCCAGCTCTGCTCAGAGGCCCGATCTGGCAGAGTGCTGGCGTGAGGCTGCTCTGCCCTGGGCGAGCCTTGCCCAGACTTGCCTCGCGGCTAGGCTTCCAGTCCAGAAAGGAGCGGGCTGCGCGAGACTGGGAGATGCTACTGGCGCCTTCCTGGCCTCAGCTCCACTCCTGCCTTGCCTTTGCACCCAGTCCCCAGGCGTTCTTGTGAAGGGCTCAGTTGCCGGTGGGTTGCACACTGCCAAGCGCTCCAGCTTGAGGGCTCTAGTAGAGGCAAAGTGAGGGCAACTGAAAGTCTATTCTTACGGTTGCTTGACCGCCCAGACTCAGCACAGCACGGAGAGCACAAGGCTCACAGGGCCCCTGGCTGGGGTCTGCAGCCCCACACACGCTGAGGCTGACTCGGTGAGCGCCCAGAAGGTGCCTGACAGACGTCATTTCCCTAGTGCTCTCCTCCCCAGCAGAGACGTGTGCAGGTGGTTCGGGCCTGCCCCTGCGTGTCTGGGCTCCCGTCCACAGCCCCAGCTCAGGGAAGCAGCTCCTCAGCCAAGACCTGTAGGATGCGCGGGGCGCCCCCGCTTGGAAGCCTAGTGCACAGCATGAGGGAAGCGAGCCTCCTTGGGAGAAGAGGAGGCAGCCCAGATGCGTGGGGCTGCAATCACTGCTTGGGCGGAGCCGAGTGCGCCTCCAGTACGGCAGAGCTCCAGCTCTGCTCAGAGGCCCGATCTGACAGAGTGCTGGCGTGAGGCTGCTCTGCCCTGGGCGAGCCTTGCCCAGACTTGCCTCGCGGCTAGGCTTCCAGTTCAGGAAGGAGCGGGCTGCGCGAGACTGGGAGATGCTACTTGCGCCTTCCTGGCCTCAGCTCCACTCCTGCCTTGCCTTTGCACCTAGTCCCCAGGCGTTCTTGTGGAGGGCTTAGTTGCCGGTGGGTTGCACACTGCCAAGCGCTCCACCTTGAGGGCTCTATTAGAGGCAAAGTGAGGGCAACTGGAAGTCTATTCTTACAGTTGCCTGTCCGCCCAGACTCAGCACAGCACGGAGAGCACAAGGCTCACAGGGCCCCCGGCTGGGGTCTACAGCCCCACACACGGGGAGGCTGACTCGGTGAGCGCCCAGAAGGTGCCTGACAGACGTCATTTCCCTAGTGCTCTCCTCCCCAGCAGAGACGTGTGCAGGTGGTTGGGGCCTGCCCCTGCGTGTCTGGTCTCCCGGCCACAGCCCCAGCTCAGGGAAGCAGCTCCTGAGCCAAGATCTGTGGGAGGCGCCGGGGGCCCCGCCTAGAAGCCTAGTTTACAGCATGCGGGAAGCGAGCCTCTTCGGCAGAAGAGAAGGCAGCACTGCTGTGTGCGGCTGCTTTCACTGCTTTGGCGGAGCTGAGTGCGCCTCCATTACGGCAGAGTTCCAGCTCTGCTCAGAGGCCAGATCTGGCAGAGTCGCTGGCGTGAGGCTGCTCTGCACTGGGCGAGCCTTGCCCAGACTTGCCTCGCGGCTAGGCTTCCAGTCCAGGAAGGAGCGGGCTGCGCGAGACTGGGAGATGATACTGGCGCCTTCCTGGCCTCAGCTCCACTCCTGCCTTGCCTTAGCACCTAGTCCCCAGGCGTTCTTGTGGAGGGCTTAGTTGCCGGTGGGTTGCACACTGCCAAGCGCTCCAGCTTGAGGGCTCTAGTAGAGGCAAAGTGAGGGCAACTGAAACTCTATTCTTACGGTTGCTTGACCGCCCAGACTCAGCACAGCACGGAGATCACAAGGCTCACAGGGCCCCCGGCTGGGGTCTGCAGCCCCACACACGGGGAGGCTGACTCGGTGAGCGCCCAGAAGGTGCCTGACAGACGTCATTTCCCTAGTGCTCTCCTCCCCAGCAGAGACGTGTGCAGGTGGTTGGGGCCTGCCCCTGCGTGTCTGGGCTCCCGTCCACAGCCCCAGCTCAGGGAAGCAGCTCCTGAGCCAAGACCTGTGGGAGGCGCCGGGGGCCCCGCCTAGAAGCCTAGTTTACAGCATGCGGGAAGCGAGCCTCTTCGGGAGAAGAGAAGGCAGCACTGCTGTGTGCGGCTGCATACACTGCTTTGGCGGAGTTGAGTGCGCCTCCAGTACGGCAGAGCTCCAGCTCTGCTCAGAGGCCCGATCTGGCAGAGTCGCTGGCGTGAGGCTGCTCTGCCCTGGGCGAGCCTTGCCCAGACTTGCCTCGCGGCTAGGCTTCCAGTCCAGGAAGGAGCGGGCTGCGCGAGACTGGGAGAGGCTACTGGCGCCTTCCTGGCCTCAGCTCCACTCCTGCCTTGCCTTTGCACCTAGTCCTCAGGCGTTCTTGTGGAGGGCTTAGTTGCCGGTGGGTTGCACACTGCCAAGCGCTCCCGCTTGAGGGCTCTAGTAGAAGCAAAGTGAGGGCAACTGAAAGTCTATTCTTACGGTTGCTTGACCGCCCAGACTCAGCACAGCACGGAGAGCACAAGGCTCACAGGGCCTCTGGCTGTGGTCTGCAGCCCCACACACGCTGAGGCTGACTCGGTGAGCGCCCAGAAGGTGCCTGACAGACGTCATTTCCCTAGTGCTCTCCTCCCCAGCAGAGACGTGTGCAGGTGGTTTGGGCCTGCCCCTGCGTGTCTGGGCTCCCGTCCACAGCCCCAGCTCAGGGAAGCAGCTCCTGAGCCAAGACATGTGGGAGGGCAGGGGGCCCCGCCTCGAAGCCTAGTTTACAGCATGTGGGAAGCGAGCCTCCTCGGGAGAAGAGAAGGCAGCCCTGATGTGTGCAGCTGCATTCACTGCTTTGGCGGAGCCGAGTGCGCCTCCAGTACGGCAGAGCTCCAGCTCTGCTCAGAGGCCCGATCTGGCAGAGTGCTGGCGTGAGGCTTCTCTGCCCTGGGCGAGCCTTGCCCAGACTTGCCTCGCGCCTAGGCTTTCAGTCCAGAAAGGAGCGGGCTGTGTGAGACTGGGAGATGCTACTGGGGCCTTCCTGGCCTCAGCTCCACTACTTCCTTGCCTTTGCGCCTAGTCCCCAGGGGTTCTTGTGGAGGGCTTAGTTGCCGGTGGGTTGCACACTGCCAAGCGCTCCAGCTTGAGGGCTCTAGTAGAGGCAAATGAGGGCAACTGAAAGTCTATTCTTACGGTTGCTTGACCGCCCAGACTCAGCACAGCACGGAGAGCACAAGGCTCTCAGGGCCCCTGGCTGGGGTCTGCAGCCCCACACACGCGGAGGCTGACTCGGTGAGCGCCCAGAAGGTGCCTGACAGACGTCATTTCCCTAGTGCTCTCCTCCCCAGCAGAGACGTGTGCAGGTGGTTGGGGCCTGCCCCTGCGTGTCTGGGCTCCCATCCACAGCCCCAGCTCAGGGAAGCAGCTCCTCAGCCAAGACCTGTAGGAGGTGCGGGGCGCCCCCGCCTGGAAGCCTAGTGCACAGCATGAGGGAAGCGAGCCTCCTTGGGAGAAGAGGAGGCAGCCCAGATGCGTGGGGCTGCAATCACTGCTTGGGCGGAGCCGAGTGGGCCTCCAGTACGGCAGAGCTCCAGCTCTGCTCAGAGGCCCGATCTGGCAGAGTGCTGGCGTGAGGCTGCTCTGCCCTGGGCGAGCCTTGCCCAGACTTGCCTCGCGGCTAGGCTTCCAGTCCAGAAAGGAGCGGGCTGCGCGAGACTGGGAGATGCTACTGGCGCCTTCCTGGCCTCAGCTCCACTCCTGCCTTGCCTTTGCACCTAGTCCCCAGGCGTTCTTGTGGAGGGCTTAGTTGCCGGTGGGTTGCACACTGCCAAGCGCTCCAGCTTGAGGGCTGTATTAGAGGCAAAGTGAGGGCACCTGGAAGTCTATTTTTATGGTTGCTTGACCGCCCAGACTCAGCACAGCACGGAGAGCACAAGGCTCACAGGGCCCCTGGTTGGGGTCTGCAGCCCCACACACGCGGAGGCTGACTCGGTGAGCGCCCAGAAGGTGCCTGACAGACGTCATTTCCCTAGTGCTCTCCTCCCCAGCAGAGACGTGTGCAGGTGGTTGGGGCCTCCCCCTGCGTGTCTGGGCTCCCGTCCACAGCCCCAGCTCAGGGAAGCAGCTCCTGAGCCAACTCCTTTGGGAGGCGCAGGCGGCCCCGCCTTGAAGCCTAGTTTACAGCATGCGGGAAGCGAACCTCCTCGGGAGAAGAGAAGGCAGCCCTGCTGTGTGCGGCTGCATTCACTGCTTTGGCGGAGCCGAGTGCGCCTCCAGTACGTCAGAGCTCCAGGTCTGCTCAGAGGCCCGATCTGGCAGAGTTACTGGCGTGAGGCTGCTCTGCCCTGGGCGAGACTTGCCCAAACTTGCCTCGCGGCTAGGCTTCCAGTCCAGAAAGGAGCGGGCTGCGCGAGACTGGGAGATGCTACTGGCGCCTTCCTGGCCTCAGCTCCACTCCTTCCTTGCCTTTGCGCCTAGTCCCCAGGGGTTCTTGTGGAGGGCTTAGTTGCCGGTGGGTTGCACACTGCCAAGCGCTCCAGCTTGAGGGCTCTAGTAGAGGCAAATGAGGGCAACTGGAAGTCTATTCTTACGGTTGCTTGACCGCCCAGACTCAGCACAGCACGGAGAGCACAAGGCTCTCAGGGCCCCTGGCTGGGGTCTGCAGCCCCAAACACGCGGAGGCTGACTCGGTGAGCGCCCAGAAGGTGCCTGACAGACGTCATTTCCCTAGTGCTCTCCTCCCCAGCAGAGACGTGTGCAGGTGGTTGGGGCCTGCCCCTGCGTGTCTGGGCTCCCGTCCACAGCCCCAGCTCAGGGAAGCAGCTCCTCAGCCAAGACCTGTAGGAGGCGCGGGGCGCCCCCGCCTGGAAGCCTAGTGCACAGCATGAGGGAAGCGAGCCTCCTTGGGAGAAGAGGAGGCAGCCCAGATGCGTGGGGCTGCAATCACTGCTTGGGCGGAGCCGAGTGCGCCTCCAGTACGGCAGAGCTCCAGCTCTGCTCAGAGGCCCGATCTGGCAGAGTGCTGGCGTGAGGCTGCTCTGCCCTGGGCGAGCCTTGCCCAGACTTGCCTCGCGGCTAGGCTTCCAGTCCAGAAAGGAGCGGGCTGCGCGAGACTGGGAGATGCTACTGGCGCCTTCCTGGCCTCAGCTCCACTCCTGCCTTGCCTTTGCACCCAGTCCCCAGGCGTTCTTGTGAAGGGCTCAGTTGCCGGTGGGTTGCACACTGCCAAGCGCTCCAGCTTGAGGGCTCTAGTAGAGGCAAAGTGAGGGCAACTGAAAGTCTATTCTTACGGTTGCTTGACCGCCCAGACTCAGCACAGCACGGAGAGCACAAGGCTCACAGGGCCCCTGGCTGGGGTCTGCAGCCCCACACACGCGGAGGCTGACTCGGTGAGCGCCCAGAAGGTGCCTAACAGACGTCATTTCCCTAGTGCTCTCCTCCCCAGCAGAGACGTGTGCAGGTGGTTGGGGCCTCCCCCTGCGTGTCTGGGCTCCCGTCCACAGCCCCAGCTCAGGGAAGCAGCTCCTGAGCCAACTCCTTTGGGAGGCGCAGGGTGCCCCGCCTGGAAGCCTAGTTTACAGCATGCGGGAAGCGAACCTCCTCGGGAGAAGAGAAGGCAGCCCTGCTGTGTGCGGCTGCATTCACTGCTTTGGCGGAGCCGAGTGCGCCTCCAGTACGGCAGAGCTCCAGGTCTGCTCAGAGGCCCGATCTGGCAGAGTTACTGGCGTGAGGCTGCTCTGCCCTGGGCGAGCCTTGCCCAAACTTGCCTCGCGGCTAGGCTTCCAGTCCAGAAAGGAGCGGGCTGCGCGAGACTGGGAGATGCTACTGGCGCCTTCCTGGCCTCAGCTCCACTCCTGCCTTGCCTTTGCACCTAGTCCCCAGCCGTTCTTTTGGAGGGCTTAGTTGTCGGTGGGTTGCACACTGCCAAGCGCTCCATCAGAGAGGGCTCTATTAGAGGCAATGGGAGGGCAACTGCAGGGCTCCTCCAGCGGTTGCTTGACCGCCAAGACTCAGCACAGCACGGAGAGCACAAGGCTCACAGGGCCTCTGGCTGTGGTCTGCAGCCCCACACACGCTGAGGCTGACTCGGTGAGCGCCCAGAAGTTGCCTGACAGACGTCATTTCCCTAGTGCTCTCCTCCCCAGCAGAGACGTGTGCAGGTGGTTGGGGCCTGCCCCTGCGTGTCTGGACTCCCGTCCACAGCCCCAGCTCAGGGAAGCAGCTCCTCAGCCAAGACCTGTAGGAGGCGCGGGGCGCCACCGCCTGGAAGCCTAGTGCACAGCATGAGGTAAGCGAGCCTCCTTGGGAGAAGAGGAGGCAGCCCAGGTGCGTGGGGCTGCAATCACTGCTTTGGCGCAGCCGAGTGCGCCTCCAGTACGGCAGAGCTCCAGCTCTGCTCAGAGTCCCGATCTGGCAGAGTTGCTGGCGTGAGGCTGCTCTGCCATGGGCGAGCCTTGCCCAGACTTGCCTCGCGGCTAGGCTTCCAGTCCAGAAAGGAGCGGGCTGCGCGAGACTGCGAGATGCTACAGGCGCCTTCCTGGCCTCAGCTCCACTCCTGCCTTGCCTTTGCACCTAGTCCCCAGGCGTTCTTGTGGAGGGCTTAGTTGCCGGTGGGTTGCACACTGCCAAGCGCTCCAGCTTGAGGGCTCTATTAGACTCAAAGTGAGGGCAACTGGAAGTCTATTCTTACGGTTGCTTGACCGCCCAGACTCAGCACAGCACGGAGAGCACAAGGCTCACAGGGCCCCCGGCTGGGGTCTGCAGCCCCACACACGGGGAGGCTGACTCGGTGAGCGCCCAGAAGGTGCCTGACAGACGTCATTTCCCTAGTGCTCTCCTCCCCAGCAGAGACGTGTGCAGGTGGTTGGGGCCTGCCCCTGCGTGTCTGGGCTCCCATCCACAGCCCCAGCTCAGGGAAGCAGCTCCTGAGCCAAGACCTGTGGGAGGCGCCGGGGGCCCCGCCTAGAAGCCTAGTTTACAGCATGCGGGAAGCGAGCCTCTTCGGGAGAAGAGAAGGCAGCCCTGCTGTGTGCGGCTGCATTCACTGCTTTGGCGGAGTTGAGTGCGCCTCCAGTACGGCAGAGCTCCAGCTCTGCTCAGAGGCCCGATCTGGCAGAGTCGCTGGCGTGAGGCTGCTCTGCCCTGGGCGAGCCTTGCCCAGACTTGCCTCGCGGCTAGGCTTCCAGTCCAGGAAGGAGCGGGCTGCGCGAGACTGGGAGATGCTACTGGCGCCTTCCTGGCCTCAGCTCCACTCCTGCCTTGCCTTTGCACCTAGTCCCCAGGCGTTCTTGTGGAGGGCTTAGTTGCCGGTGGGTTGGACACTGCCAAGCGCTCCAGCTTGAGGGCTCTAGTAGAGGCAAAGTGAGGGCAACTGAAAGTCTATTCTTACGGTTGCTTGCCGCCCAGACTCAGCACAGCACGGAGAGCACAAGGCTCACAGGGCCCCTGGCTGGGGTCTGCAGCCCCACACACGCGGAGGCTGACTCGGTGAGCGCCCAGAAGGTGCCTGACCGACGTCATGTCCCTAGTGCTCTCCTCCCCAGCAGAGACGTGTGCAGGTGGTTTGGGCCTGCCCCTGCGTGTCTGGGCTCCCGTCCACAGCCCCAGCTCAGGGAAGCAGCTCCTCAGCCAAGACCTGTGGGAGGCGCAGGGGGCCCCGCCTGGAAGCCTAGTTTACAGCACCTGGGAAGCGAGCCTCCTTTGGAGAAGAGAAGGCAGCCCTGCTGAGTGCGGCTGCGTTCACTGCTTTGGCGGAGCTGAGTGCGCCTCCAGTACGGCAGAGCTCCAGCTCTGCTCAGAGGCCCGATCTGGCAGAGTCGCTGGCGTGAGGCTGCTCTGCCCTGGGCGAGCCTTGCCCAGACTTGCCTCGCGGCTAGGCTTCCAGTCCAGGAAGGAGCAGGCTGCGCGAGACTGGGAGATGCTAGTGGCGCCTTCCTGGCCTCAGCTCCACTCCTGCCTTGCCTTTGCACCTAGTCCTCAGGCGTTCTTGTGGAGGGCTTAGTTGCCGGTGGGTTGCACACTGCCAAGCGCTCCAGCAGTGAGGGCTCTATTAGAGGCAATGGGAGGGCAACTGCAGGGCTCCTCCAGTGGTTGCTTGACCGCCCAGACTCAGCACAGCACGGAGAGCACAAGGCTCACAGGGCCTCTGGCTGTGGTCTGCAGCCCCACACACGCTGAGGCTGACTCGGTGAGCGCCCAGAAGGTGCCTGACAGACGTCATTTCCCTCGTGCTCTCCTCCCCAGCAGAGACGTGTGCAGGTGGTTGGGGCCTGCCCCTGCGTGTCTGGGCTCCCGTCCACAGCCCCAGCTCAGGGAAGCAGCTCCTCAGCCAAGACCTGTAGGAGGCGCGGGGCGCCCCCGCCTGGAAGCCTAGTGCACAGCATGAGGGAAGCGAGCCTCCTTGGGAGAAGAGGAGGCAGCCCAGATGCGTGGGGCTGCAATCACTGCTTTGGCGGAGCCGAGTGCGCCTCCAGTACGGCAGAGCTCCAGCTCGGCTCAGAGGCCCGATCTGGAAGAGTTGCTGGCGTGAGGCTGCTCTGCCCTGGGCGAGCCTTGCCCAGACTTGCCTCGCGGCTAGGCTTCCAGTCCAGAAAGATGCGGGCTGCGCGAGACTGGGAGATGCTACTGGCGCCTTCCTGGCCTCAGCTCCACTCCTGCCTTGCCTTTGCAAATAGTCCCCAGGCGTTCTTGTGGAGGGGTTAGTTGCCGGTGGGTTGGACACTGCCAAGCGCTCCAGCTTGAGGGCTCTAGTAGAGGCAAAGTGAGGGCAACTGAAAGTCTATTCTTACGGTTGCTTGACCGCCCAGACTCAGCACAGCACGGAGAGCACAAGGCTCACAGGGCCCCTGGCTGGGGTCTGCAGCCCCACACACGCGGAGGCTGACTCGGTGAGCGCCCAGAAGGTGCCTGACAGACGTCATTTCCCTAGTGCTCTCCTCCCCAGCAGAGACGTGTGCAGGTGGTTGGGGCCTGCCCCTGCGTGTCTGGGCTCCCGTTCACAGCCCCAGCTCAGGGAAGCAGCTCCTGAGCCAAGACTTTTGGGAGGCGCAGGGGGCCCCGCCTGGAAGCCTAGTTTACAGCATGCGGGAAGCGAGCCTCTTCGGGAGAAGAGAAGGCAGCACTGCTGTGTGCGGCTGCATTCACTGCTTTGGCGGAGCTGAGTGCGCCTCCAGTACGGCAGAGCTCCAGCTCTGCTCAGAGGCCCGATCTGGCAGAGTTGCTGGCGTGAGGCTGCTCTACCCTGGGCGAGCGTTGCCCAGACTTGCCTCGCGGCTAGGCTTCCAGTCCAGAAAGGAGCGGGCTGCGCGAGACTGGGAGAGGCTACTGGCGCCTTCCTGGCCTCAGCTCCACTCCTGCCTTGCCTTTGCACCTAGTTCCCAGGCCTTCTTGTGGAGGGCTTAGTTGCCGGTGGGTTGCACACTGCCAAGCGCTCCAGCAGTGAGGGCTCTATTAGAGGCAATGGGAGGGCAACTGCAGGGCTCCTCCAGCGGTTGCTTGACCGCCCAGACTCAGCACAGCACGGAGAGCACAAGGCTCACAGGGCCTCTGGCTGTGGTCTGCAGCCCCACACACGCTGAGGCTGACTCGGTGAGCGCCCAGAAGTTGCCTGACAGACGTCATTTCCCTAGTGCTCTCCTTCCCAGCAGAGACCTGTGCAGGTGGTTGAGGCCTGCCCCTGCGTGTCTGGGCTCCCGTCCACAGCCCCAGCTTAGGGAAGCAGCTCCTCAGCCAAGACCTGTAGGAGTCGCGGGGCGCCTCCGCCTGGAAGCCTAGTGCACAGCATGAGGGAAGCGAGCCTCCTTGGGAGAAGAGGAGGCAGCCCAGATGCGTGGGGCTGCAATCACTGCTTTGGTGGAGCCGAGTGCGCCTCCAGTACGGCAAAGCTCCAGCTCTGCTCAGAGGCCCGATCTGGCAGAGTTGCTGGCATGAGGCTGCTCTGCCCTGGGCGAGCCTTGCCCAGACTTGCCTCGCGGCTAGGCTTCCAGTCCAGAAAGAAGCGGGCTGCGCGAGACTGGGAGATGCTACTGGCGCCTTCCTGGCCTCAGCTCCACTCCTGCCTTGCCTTTGCACCTAGTCCCCAGGCGTTCTTGTGGAGGGTTTAGTTGCCGGTGGGTTGGACACTGCCAAGCGCTCCAGCTTGAGGGCTCTAGTAGAGGCAAAGTGAGGGCAACTGAAAGTCTATTCTTACGGTTGCTTGCCGCCCAGACTCAGCACAGCACGGAGAGCACAAGGCTCACAGGGCCCCTGGCTGGGGTCTGCAGCCCCACACACGCGGAGGCTGACTCGGTGAGCGCCCAGAAGGTGCCTGACAGACGTCATTTCCCTAGTGCTCTCCTCCCCAGCAGAGACGTGTGCAGGTGGTTGGGGCCTGCCCCTGCGTGTCTGGGCTCCCGTCCACAGCCCCAGCTCAGGGAAGCAGCTCCTGAGCCAAGACCTGTGGGAGGCGCAGGGGACCCCGCCTGGAAGCCTAGTTTACAGCATGCGGGAAGCGAGCCTCCTCGGGAGAAGAGAAGGCAGCCCTGCTGTGTGCGGCTGCATTCACTGCTTTGGCGGAGCCGAGTGCGCCTCCAGTACGGCAGAGCTCCAGCTCTGCTCAGAGGCCCGATCTGGCAGAGTCGCTGGCGTGAGGCTGCTCTGCCCTGGGCGAGCCTTGCCCAGACTTGCCTCGCGGCTAGGCTTCCAGTCCAGGAAGGAGCGGGCTGCGCGAGACTGGGAAATGCTAGTGGCGCCTTCCTGGCCTCAGCTCCACTCCTGCCTTGCCTTTGCACCTAGTCCTCAGGCGTTCTTGTGGAGGGCTTAGTTGCCGGTGGGTTGCACACTGCCAAGCGCTCCAGCAGTGAGGGCTCTATTAGAGGCAATGGGAGGGCAACTGCAGGGCTCCTCCAGCGGTTGCTTGACCGCCCAGACTCAGCACAGCACGGAGAGCACAAGGCTCACAGGGCCTCTGGCTGTGGTCTGCAGCCCCACACACGAGGAGGCTGACTCGGTGAGCGCCCAGAAGGTGCCTGACAGACGTCATTTCCCTAGTGCTCTCCTCCCCAGCAGAGACGTGTGCAGGTGGTAGGGGCCTGCCCCTGCGTGTCTGGGCTCCCGTCCACAGCCCCAGCTCAGGGAAGCAGCTCCTGAGCCAAGACCTGTGGGAGGCGCAGGGGACCCCGCCTGGAAGCCTAGTTTACAGCATGCGGAGAGCGAGCCTCCTCGGGAGAAGAGAAGGCAGCCCTGCTGTGTGCGGCTGCATTCACTGCTTTGGCGGAGCCGAGTGCGCCTCCAGTACGGCAGAGCTCCAGCTCTGCTCAGAGGCCCGATCTGGCAGAGTTGCTGGCGTGAGGCTGCTCTGCCATGGGCGAGCCTTGCCCAAACTTGCCTCGCGGCTAGGCTTCCAGTCCAGAAATGAGCGGGCTGCGCGAGACTGGGAGATGCTCCTGGCGCCTTCCTGGCCTCAGCTCCACTCCTGCCTTGCCTTTGCACCTAGTCCCCAGGCGTTCTTGTGCAGGGCTTAGTTGCCGGGGGGTTGCACACTGCCAAGCGCTCCAGCAGTGAGGGCTCTATTAGAGGCAATGGGAGGGCAACTGCAGGGCTCCTCCAACGGTTGCTTGACCGCCCAGACTCAGCACAGCACGGAGAGCACAAGGCTCACAGGGCCTCTGGCTGTGGTCTGCAGCCCCACACACGCTGAGGCTGACTCGGTGAGCGCCCAGAAGTTGCCTGACAGACGTCATTTCCCTAGTGCTCTCCTCCCCAGCAGAGACGTGTGCAGGTGGTTGGGGCCTGCCCCTGCGTGTCTGGGCTCCCGTCCACAGCCCCAGCTCAGGGAAGCAGCTCCTCAGCCAAAACCTGTAGGAGGCACGGGGCGCCCCCGCCTGGAAGCCTAGTGCACAGCATGAGGGAAGCGAGCCTCCTTGGGAGAAAAGGAGGCAGCCCAGATGCGTGGGGCTGCAATCACTGCTTGGGCGGAGCCGAGTGCGCATCCAGTACGGCAGAGCTCCAGCTCTGCTCAGAGGCCCGATCTGGCAGAGTGCTGGCGTGAGCCTGCTCTGCCCTGGGCGAGCCTTGCCCAGACTTGCCTCGCGGCTAGGCTTCCAGTCCAGAAAGGAGCGGGCTGCGCGAGACTGGGAGATGCTACTGGCGCCTTCCTGGCCTCAGCTCCACTCCTGCCTTGCCTTTGCACCTAGTCCCCAGGCGTTCTTGTGGAGGGCTTAGTTGCCGGTGGGTTGCACACTGCCAAGCGCTCCAGCTTGAGGGCTCTAGTAGAGGCAAAGTGAGGGCAACTGAAAGTCTATTCTTACGGTTGCTTGACCGCCCAGACTCAGCACAGCACGGAGAGCACAAGGCTCACAGGGTCTCTGCCTGTGGTCTGCAGCCCCACACACGCTGAGGCTGACTCGGTGAGCGCCCAGATGGTGCCTGACAGACGTCATTTCCCTAGTGCTCTCCTCCCCAGCAGAGACGTGTGCAGGTGGTTTGGGCCTGCCCCTGCGTGTCTGGGCTCCCGTCCACAGCCCCAGCTCAGGGAAGCAGCTCCTGAGCCAAGACCTTTGGGACGCGCAGGGGGCCCCGCCTGGAAGCCTAGTTTACAGCATGCGGGAAGCGAGCCTCCTCGGGAGAAGAGAAGGCAGCCCTGCTGTGTGCGACTGCATTCACTGCTTTGGCGGAGCCGAGTGAGCCTCCAGTACGGCAGAGCTCCAGCTCTGCTCAGAGGCCCGATCTGGCAGAGTTGCTGGCGTGAGGCTGCTCTGCCCTGGGCGAGCCTTGCCCAGACTTGCCTCGCGGCTAGGCTTCCAGTCCAGAAAGAAGCGGGCTGCGCGAGACTGGGAGAGGCTACTGGCGCCTTCCTGGCCTCAGCTCCACTCCTGCCTTGCCTTTGCACCTAGTCCCCAGGCGTTCTTGTGGAGGGCTTAGTTGCCGGTGGGTTGCACACTGCCAAGCGCTCCAGCTTGAGGGCTCTATTAGTGGCAAAGTGAGGGCAACTGGAAGTTTATTCTTACGGTTGCTTGACGGCCCAGACTCAGCACAGCACGGAGAGCACAAGGCTCACAGGGCCCCTGGCTGGGGTCTGCAGCCCCACACACGCGGAGGCTGACTCGGTGAGCGCCCAGAAGGTGCCTGACAGACGTCATTTCCCTAGTGCTCTCCTCCCCAGCAGAGACGTGTGCAGGTGGTTGAGGCCTGCCCCTGCGTGTCTGGGCTCCCGTCCACAGCCCCAGCTCAGGGAAGCAGCTCCTCAGCCAAGACCTGTAGGAGGCGCGGGGCGCCCCCGCCTGGAAGCCTAGTGCACAGCATGAGGGAAGCGAGCCTCCTTGGGAGAAGAGGAGGCAGCCCAGATGCGTGGGGCTGCAATCACTGCTTTGGCGGAGCCGAGTGCGCCTCCAGTACGGCAAAGCTCCAGCTCTGCTCAGAGGCCCGATCTGGCAGAGTTGCTGGCGTGAGGCTGCTCTGCCCTGGGTGAGCCTTGCCCAGACTTGCCTCGCGGCTAGGCTTCCAGTCCAGAAAGAAGCGGGCTGCGCGAGACTGGGAGATGCTACTGGCGCCTTCCTGGCCTCAGCTCCACTCCTGCCTTGCCTTTGCACCTAGTCCCCAGGCGTTCTTGTGGAGGGCTTAGTTGCCGGTGGGTTGGACACTGCCAAGCGCTCCAGCTTGAGGGCTCTAGTAGAGGCAAAGTGAGGGCAACTGAAAGTCTATTCTTACGGTTGCTTGCCGCCCAGACTCAGCACAGCACGGAGAGCACAAGGCTCACAGGGCCCCTGGCTGGGGTCTGCAGCCCCACACACGCGGAGGCTGACTCGGTGAGCGCCCAGAAGGTGCCTGACCGACGTCATGTCCCTAGTGCTCTCCTCCCCAGCAGAGACGTGTGCAGGTGGTTTGGGCCTGCCCCTGCGTGTCTGGGCTCCCGTCCACAGCCCCAGCTCAGGGAAGCAGCTCCTCAGCCAAGACCTGTGGGAGGAGCAGGGGGCCCCGCCTGGAAGCCTAGTTTACAGCACCTGGGAAGCGAGCCTCCTTTGGAGAAGAGAAGGCAGCCCTGCTGAGTGCGGCTGCGTTCACTGCTTTGGCGGAGCTGAGTGCGCCTCCAGTACGGCAGAGCTCCAGCTCTGCTCAGAGGCCCGATCTGGCAGAGTCGCTGGCGTGAGGCTGCTCTGCCCTGGGCGAGCCTTGCCCAGACTTGCCTCGCGGCTAGGCTTCCAGTCCAGGAAGGAGCAGGCTGCGCGAGACTGGGAGATGCTAGTGGAGCCTTCCTGGCCTCAGCTCCACTCCTGCCTTGCCTTTGCACATAGTCCTCAGGCGTTCTTGTGGAGGGCTTAGTTGCCGGTGGGTTGCACACTGCCAAGCGCTCCAGCAGTGAGGGCTCTATTAGAGGCAATGGGAGGGCAACTGCAGGGCTCCTCCAGTGGTTGCTTGACCGCCCAGACTCAGCACAGCACGGAGAGCACAAGGCTCACAGGGCCTCTGGCTGTGGTCTGCAGCCCCACACACGCTGAGGCTGACTCGGTGAGCGCCCAGAAGGTGCCTGACAGACGTCATTTCCCTCGTGCTCTCCTCCCCAGCAGAGACGTGTGCAGGTGGTTGGGGCCTGCCCCTGCGTGTCTGGGCTCCCGTCCACAGCCCCAGCTCAGGGAAGCAGCTCCTCAGCCAAGACCTGTAGGAGGCGCGGGGCGCCCCCGCCTGGAAGCCTAGTGCACAGCATGAGGGAAGCGAGCCTCCTTGGGAGAAGAGGAGGCAGCCCAGATGCGTGGGGCTGCAATCACTGCTTTGGCGGAGCCGAGTGCGCCTCCAGTACGGCAGAGCTCCAGCTCGGCTCAGAGGCCCGATCTGGAAGAGTTGCTGGCGTGAGGCTGCTCTGCCCTGGGCGAGCCTTGCCCAGACTTGCCTCGCGGCTAGGCTTCCAGTCCAGAAAGATGCGGGCTGCGCGAGACTGGGAGATGCTACTGGCGCCTTCCTGGCCTCAGCTCCACTCCTGCCTTGCCTTTGCACATAGTCCCCAGGCGTTCTTGTGGAGGTCTTAGTTGCCGGTGGGTTGGACACTGCCAAGCGCTCCAGCTTGAGGGCTCTAGTAGAGGCAAAGTGAGGGCAACTGAAAGTCTATTCTTACGGTTGCTTGACCGCCCAGACTCAGCACAGCACGGAGAGCACAAGGCTCACAGGGCCCCTGGCTGGGGTCTGCAGCCCCACACACGCGGAGGCTGACTCGGTGAGCGCCCAGAAGGTGCCTGACAGACGTCATTTCCCTAGTGCTCTCCTCCCCAGCAGAGACGTGTGCAGGTGGTTGGGGCCTGCCCCTGCGTGTCTGGGCTCCCGTTCACAGCCCCAGCTCAGGGAAGCAGCTCCTGAGCCAAGACTTTTGGGAGGCGCAGGGGGCCCCGCCTGGAAGCCTAGTTTACAGCATGCGGGAAGCGAGCCTCTTCGGGAGAAGAGAAGGCAGCACTGCTGTGTGCGGCTGCATTCACTGCTTTGGCGGAGCTGAGTGCGCCTCCAGTACGGCAGAGCTCCAGCTCTGCTCAGAGGCCCGATCTAGCAGAGTCGCTGGCATGAGGCTGCTCTGCCCTGGGCGAGCGTTGCCCAGACTTGCCTCGCGGCTAGGCTTCCAGTCCAGGAAGGAGCGGGCTGCGCGAGACTGGGAGAGGCTACTGGCGCCTTCCTGGCCTCAGCTCCACTCCTGCCTTGCCTTTGCACCTAGTTCCCAGGCCTTCTTGTGGAGGGCTTAGTTGCCGGTGGGTTGCACACTGCCAAGCGCTCCAGCTAGAGGGCTCTAGTAGAGGCAAAGTGAGGGCAACTGAAAGTCTATTCTTACGGTTGCTTGACCGCCCAGACTCAGCACAGCACGGAGAGCACAAGGCTCACAGGGCCTCTGGCTGTGGTCTGCAGCCCCACACACGCTGAGGCTGACTCGGTGAGCGCTCAGAAGGTGCCTGACAGACGTCATTTCCCTAGTGCTCTCCTCCCCAGCAGAGACGTGTGCAGGTGGTTGGGGCCTGCCCCTGCGTGTCTGGGCTCCCGTCCACAGCCCCAGCTCAGGGAAGCAGCTCCTGAGCCAAGACCTTTGGGAGGCGCAGGGGGCCCCGCCTGGAAGCCTAGTTTACAGCATGCGGGAAGCGAGCCTCCTCGGGAGAAGAGAAGGCAGCCCTGCTGTGTGCGGCTGCATTCACTGCTTTGGCGGAGCCGAGTGCGCCTCCAGTACGGCAGAGCTCCAGCTCTGCTCAGAGGCCCGATCTGGCAGAGTGCTGGCGTGAGGCTGCTCTGCCATGGGCGAGCCTTGCCCAGACTTGCCTCGCGGCTAGGCTTCCAGTCCAGGAAGGAGCGGGCTGCGCGAGACTGGGAGATGCTACTGGCGCCTTCCTGGCCTCAGCTCCACTCCTGCCTTGCCTTTGAACCTAGACCCCAGGCGTTCTTGTGGAGGGCTTAGTTGCCGGTGGGTTGCACACTGCCAAGCGCTCCAGCTTGAGGGCTCTATTAGAGGCAAAGTGAGGGCAACTGGAAGTCTATTCTTACGGTTGCTTGACCGCCCAGACTCAGCACAGCACGGAGAGCACAAGGCTCACAGGGCCCCCGGCTGGGGTCTGCAGCCCCACACACGGGGAGGCTGACTCGGTGAGCACCCAGAAGGTGCCTGACAGACGTCCTTTCCCTAGTGCTCTCCTCCCCAGCAGAGACGTGTGCAGGTGGTTTGGGCCTGCCCCTGCGTGTCTGGGCTCCCGTCCACAGCCCCAGCTCAGGGAAGCAGCTCCTCAGCCAAGACCTGTGGGAGGAGCAGGGGGCCCCGCCTGGAAGCCTAGTTTACAGCACCTGGGAAGCGAGCCTCCTTTGGAGAAGAGAAGGCAGCCCTGCTGAGTGCGGCTGCGTTCACTGCTTTGGCGGAGCTGAGTGCGCCTCCAGTACGGCAGAGCTCCAGCTCTGCTCAGAGGCCCGATCTGGCAGAGTCGCTGGCGTGAGGCTGCTCTGCCCTGGGCGAGCCTTGCCCAGACTTGCCTCGCGGCTAGGCTTCCAGTCCAGGAAGGAGCAGGCTGCGCGAGACTGGGAGATGCTAGTGGAGCCTTCCTGGCCTCAGCTCCACTCCTGCCTTGCCTTTGCACATAGTCCTCAGGCGTTCTTGTGGAGGGCTTAGTTGCCGGTGGGTTGCACACTGCCAAGCGCTCCAGCAGTGAGGGCTCTATTAGAGGCAATGGGAGGGCAACTGCAGGGCTCCTCCAGTGGTTGCTTGACCGCCCAGACTCAGCACAGCACGGAGAGCACAAGGCTCACAGGGCCTCTGGCTGTGGTCTGCAGCCCCACACACGCTGAGGCTGACTCGGTGAGCGCCCAGAAGGTGCCTGACAGACGTCATTTCCCTCGTGCTCTCCTCCCCAGCAGAGACGTGTGCAGGTGGTTGGGGCCTGCCCCTGCGTGTCTGGGCTCCCGTCCACAGCCCCAGCTCAGGGAAGCAGCTCCTCAGCCAAGACCTGTAGGAGGCGCGGGGCGCCCCCGCCTGGAAGCCTAGTGCACAGCATGAGGGAAGCGAGCCTCCTTGGGAGAAGAGGAGGCAGCCCAGATGCGTGGGGCTGCAATCACTGCTTTGGCGGAGCCGAGTGCGCCTCCAGTACGGCAGAGCTCCAGCTCGGCTCAGAGGCCCGATCTGGAAGAGTTGCTGGCGTGAGGCTGCTCTGCCCTGGGCGAGCCTTGCCCAGACTTGCCTCGCGGCTAGGCTTCCAGTCCAGAAAGATGCGGGCTGCGCGAGACTGGGAGATGCTACTGGCGCCTTCCTGGCCTCAGCTCCACTCCTGCCTTGCCTTTGCACATAGTCCCCAGGTGTTCTTGTGGAGGGCTTAGTTGCCGGTGGGTTGGACACTGCCAAGCGCTCCAGCTTGAGGGCTCTAGTAGAGGCAAAGTGAGGGCAACTGAAAGTCTATTCTTACGGTTGCTTGACCGCCCAGACTCAGCACAGCACGGAGAGCACAAGGCTCACAGGGCCCCTGGCTGGGGTCTGCAGCCCCACACACGCGGAGGCTGACTCGGTGAGCGCCCAGAAGGTGCCTGACAGACGTCATTTCCCTAGTGCTCTCCTCCCCAGCAGAGACGTGTGCAGGTGGTTGGGGCCTGCCCCTGCGTGTCTGGGCTCCCGTTCACAGCCCCAGCTCAGGGAAGCAGCTCCTGAGCCAAGACTTTTGGGAGGCGCAGGGGGCCCCGCCTGGAAGCCTAGTTTACAGCATGCGGGAAGCGAGCCTCTTCGGGAGAAGAGAAGGCAGCACTGCTGTGTGCGGCTGCATTCACTGCTTTGGCGGAGCTGAGTGCGCCTCCAGTACGGCAGAGCTCCAGCTCTGCTCAGAGGCCCGATCTAGCAGAGTCGCTGGCATGAGGCTGCTCTGCCCTGGGCGAGCGTTGCCCAGACTTGCCTCGCGGCTAGGCTTCCAGTCCAGGAAGGAGCGGGCTGCGCGAGACTGGGAGAGGCTACTGGCGCCTTCCTGGCCTCAGCTCCACTCCTGCCTTGCCTTTGCACCTAGTTCCCAGGCCTTCTTGTGGAGGGCTTAGTTGCCGGTGGGTTGCACACTGCCAAGCGCTCCAGCTAGAGGGCTCTAGTAGAGGCAAAGTGAGGGCAACTGAAAGTCTATTCTTACGGTTGCTTGACCGCCCAGACTCAGCACAGCACGGAGAGCACAAGGCTCACAGGGCCTCTGGCTGTGGTCTGCAGCCCCACACACGCTGAGGCTGACTCGGTGAGCGAACAGAAGGTGCCTGACAGACGTCATTTCCCTAGTGCTCTCCTCCCCAGCAGAGACGTGTGCAGGTGGTTGGGGCCTGCCCCTGCGTGTCTGGGCTCCCGTCCACAGCCCCAGCTCAGGGAAGCAGCTCCTGAGCCAAGACCTTTGGGAGGCGCAGGGGGCCCCGCCTGGAAGCCTAGTTTACAGCATGCGGGAAGCGAGCCTCCTCGGGAGAAGAGAAGGCAGCCCTGCTGTGTGCGGCTGCATTCACTGCTTTGGCGGAGCCGAGTGCGCCTCCAGTACGGCAGAGCTCCAGCTCTGCTCAGAGGCCCGATCTGGCAGAGTGCTGGCGTGAGGCTGCTCTGCCATGGGCGAGCCTTGCCCAGACTTGCCTCGCGGCTAGGCTTCCAGTCCAGGAAGGAGCGGGCTGCGCGAGACTGGGAGATGCTACTGGCGCCTTCCTGGCCTCAGCTCCACTCCTGCCTTGCCTTTGAACCTAGTCCCCAGGCGTTCTTGTGGAGGGCTTAGTTGCCGGTGGGTTGCACACTGCCAAGCGCTCCAGCTTGAGGGCTCTATTAGAGGCAAAGTGAGGGCAACTGGAAGTCTATTCTTACGGTTGCTTGACCGCCCAGACTCAGCACAGCACGGAGAGCACAAGGCTCACAGGGCCCCCGGCTGGGGTCTGCAGCCCCACACACGGGGAGGCTGACTCGGTGAGCACCCAGAAGGTGCCTGACAGACGTCCTTTCCCTAGTGCTCTCCTCCCCAGCAGAGACGTGTGCAGGTGGTTGGGGCCTGCCCCTGCGTGTCTGGGCTCCCGTCCACAGCCCCAGCTCAGGGAAGCAGCTCCTGAGCCAAGACCTGTGGGAGGCGCCGGGGGGCCCGACTAGAAGCCTAGTTTACAGCATGCGGGAAGCGAGCCTCTTCGGGAGAAGAGAAGGCAGCACTGCTGTGTGCGGCTGCATTCACTGCTTTGGCGGAGCTGAGTGCGCCTGCAGTACGGCAGAGCTCCAGCTCTGCTCAGAGGCCCGATCTGGCAGAGTCGCTGGCGTGAGGCTGCTCTGCCCTGGGCGAGCCTTGCCCAGACTTGCCTCGCGGCTAGGCTTCCAGTCCAGGAAGGAGCGGGCTGCGCGAGACTGGGAGAGGCTACTGGCGCCTTCCTGGCCTCAGCTCCACTCCTGCCTTGCCTTTGCACCTTGTCCTCAGGCGTTCTTGTGGAGGGCTTAGTTGCCGGTGGGTTGCACACTGCCAAGCGCTCCAGCAGTGAGGGCTCTATTAGAGGCAATGGGAGGGCAACTGCAGGGCTCCTCCAGCGGTTGCTTGACCGCCCAGACTCAGCACAGCACGGAGAGCACAAGGCTCACAGGGCCTCTGGCTGTGGTCTGCAGCCCCACACACGCTGAGGCTGACTCGGTGAGCGCCCAGAAGGTGCCTGACAGACGTCATTTCCCTAGTGCTCTCCTCCCCAGCAGAGACGTGTGCAGGTGGTTTGGGCCTGCCCCTGCGTGTCTGGGCTCCCGTCCACAGCCCCAGCTCAGGGAAGCAGCTCCTCAGCCAAGACCTGTAGGAGGCGCGGGGCGCCCCCGCCTGGAAGCCTAGTTTACAGCATGAGGGAAGCGAGCCTCCTTGGGAGAAGAGGAGGCAGCCCAGATGCGTGGGGCTGCAATCACTGCTTGGGCGGAGCCGAGTGCGCCTCCAGTACGGTAGAGCTCCAGCTCTGCTCAGAGGCCCGATCTGGCAGAGTGCTGGCGTGAGGCTGCTCTGCCCTGGGCGAGCCTTTCCCAGACTTGCCTCGCGGCTAGGCTTCCAGTCCAGAAAGGAGCGGGCTGCGCGAGACTGGGAGATGCTACTGGCGCCTTCCTGGCCTCAGCTCCACTCCTGCCTTGCCTTTGCACCTAGTCCCCAGGCGTTCTTGTGGAGTGCTTAGTTGCCGGTGGGTTGCACACTGCCAAGCGCTCCAGCTTGAGGGCTCTAGTAGAGGCAAAGTGAGGGCAACTGAAAGTCTATTTTTACGGTTGCTTGACCGCCCAGACTCAGCACAGCACGGAGAGCAGAAGGCTCACAGGGCCCCTGGCTGGGGTCTGCAGCCCCACACACGCTGAGGCTGACTCGGTGAGCGCCCAGAAGGTGCCTGACAGACGTCATTTCCCTAGTGCTCTCCTCCCCAGCAGAGACGTGTGCAGGTGGTTCGGGCCTGCCCCTGCGTGTCTGGGCTCCCGTCCACAGCCCCAGCTCAGGGAAGCAGCTCCTGAGCCAAGACCTGTGGGAGGCGCCGGGGGCCCCGCCTAGAAGCCTAGTTTACAGCATGCGGGAAGCGAGCCTCTTCGGCAGAAGAGAAGGCAGCACTGCTGTGTGCGGCTGCTTTCACTGCTTTGGCGGAGCTGAGTGCGCCTCCAGTACGGCAGAGCTCCAGCTCTGCTCAGAGGCCAGATCTGGCAAGTCGCTGGCGTGAGGCTGCTCTGCCCTGGGCGAGCCTTGCCCAGACTTGCCTCGCGGCTAGGCTTCCAGTCCAGGAAGGAGCGGGCTGCGCGAGACTGGGAGATGATACTGGCGCCTTCCTGGCCTCAGCTCCACTCCTGCCTTGCCTTAGCACCTAGTCCCCGGGCGTTCTTGTGGAGGGCTTAGTTGCCGGTGGGTTGCACACTGCCAAGCGCTCCAGCTTGAGGGCTCTAGTAGAGGCAAAGTGAGGGCAACTGAAACTCTATTCTTACGGTTGCTTGACCGCCCAGACTCAGCACAGCACGGAGAGCACAAGGCTCACAGGGCCCCCGGCTAGGGTCTGCAGCCCCACACACGGGGAGGCTGACTCGGTGAGCGCCCAGAAGGTGCCTGACAGACGTCATTTCCCTAGTGCTCTCCTCCCCAGCAGAGACGTGTGCAGGTGGTTGGGGCCTGCCCCTGCGTGTCTGGGCTCCCGTCCACAGCCCCAGCTCAGGGAAGCAGCTCCTGAGCCAAGACCTGTGGGAGGCGCCGGGGGGCCCGACTAGAAGCCTAGTTTACAGCATGCGGGAAGCGAGCCTCTTCGGGAGAAGAGAAGGCAGCACTGCTGTGTGCGGCTGCATTCACTGCTTTGGCGGAGCTGAGTGCGCCTGCAGTACGGCAGAGCTCCAGCTCTGCTCAGAGGCCCGATCTGGCAGAGTCGCTGGCGTGAGGCTGCTCTGCCCTGGGCGAGCCTTGCCCAGACTTGCCTCGCGGCTAGGCTTCCAGTCCAGGAAGGAGCGGGCTGCGCGAGACTGGGAGAGGCTACTGGCGCCTTCCTGGCCTCAGCTCCACTCCTGCCTTGCCTTTGCACCTAGTCCTCAGGCGGTCTTGTGGAGGGCTTAGTTGCCGGTGGGTTGCACACTGCCAAGCGCTCCAGCAGTGAGGGCTCTATTAGAGGCAATGGGAGGGCAACTGCAGGGCTCCTCCAGCGGTTGCTTGACCGCCCAGACTCAGCACAGCACGGAGAGCACAAGGCTCACAGGGCCTCTGGCTGTGGTCTGCAGCCCCACACACGCTGAGGCTGACTCGGTGAGCGCCCAGAAGGTGCCTGACAGACGTCATTTCCCTAGTGCTCTCCTCCCCAGCAGAGACGTGTGCAGGTGGTTTGGGCCTGCCCCTGCGTGTCTGGGCTCCCGTCCACAGCCCCAGCTCAGGGAAGCAGCTCCTCAGCCAAGACCTGTAGGAGGCGCGGGGCGCCCCCGCCTGGAAGCCTAGTTTACAGCATGAGGGAAGCGAGCCTCCTTGGGAGAAGAGGAGGCAGCCCAGATGCGTGGGGCTGCAATCACTGCTTGGGCGGAGCCGAGTGCGCCTCCAGTACGGTAGAGCTCCAGCTCTGCTCAGAGGCCCGATCTGGCAGAGTGCTGGCGTGAGGCTGCTCTGCCCTGGGCGAGCCTTTCCCAGACTTGCCTCGCGGCTAGGCTTCCAGTCCAGAAAGGAGCGGGCTGCGCGAGACTGGGAGATGCTACTGGCGCCTTCCTGGCCTCAGCTCCACTCCTGCCTTGCCTTTGCACCTAGTCCCCAGGCGTTCTTGTGGAGGGCTTAGTTGCCGGTGGGTTGCACACTGCCAAGCGCTCCAGCTTGAGGGCTCTAGTAGAGGCAAAGTGAGGGCAACTGAAAGTCTATTCTTACGGTTGCTTGACCGCCCAGACTCAGCACAGCACGGAGAGCAGAAGGCTCACAGGGCCCCTGGCTGGGGTCTGCAGCCCCACACACGCTGAGGCTGACTCGGTGAGCGCCCAGAAGGTGCCTGACAGACGTCATTTCCCTAGTGCTCTCCTCCCCAGCAGAGACGTGTGCAGGTGGTTCGGGCCTGCCCCTGCGTGTCTGGGCTCCCGTCCACAGCCCCAGCTCAGGGAAGCAGCTCCTCAGCCAAGACCTGTAGGATGCGCGGGGCGCCCCCGCTTGGAAGCCTAGTGCACAGCATGAGGGAAGCGAGCCTCCTTGGGAGAAGAGGAGGCAGCCCAGATGCGTGGGGCTGCAATCACTGCTTGGGCGGAGCCGAGTGCGCCTCCAGTACGGCAGAGCTCCAGCTCTGCTCAGAGGCCCGATCTGACAGAGTGCTGGCGTGAGGCTGCTCTGCCCTGGGCGAGCCTTGCCCAGACTTGCCTCGCGGCTAGGCTTCCAGTTCAGGAAGGAGCGGGCTGCGCGAGACTGGGAGATGCTACTTGCGCCTTCCTGGCCTCAGCTCCACTCCTGCCTTGCCTTTGCACCTAGTCCCCAGGCGTTCTTGTGGAGGGCTTAGTTGCCGGTGGGTTGCACACTGCCAAGCGCTCCACCTTGAGGGCTCTATTAGAGGCAAAGTGAGGGCAACTGGAAGTCTATTCTTACGGTTGCCTGTCCGCCCAGACTCAGCACAGCACGGAGAGCACAAGGCTCACAGGGCCCCCGGCTGGGGTCTACAGCCCCACACACGGGGAGGCTGACTCGGTGAGCGCCCAGAAGGTGCCTGACAGACGTCATTTCCCTAGTGCTCTCCTCCCCAGCAGAGACGTGTGCAGGTGGTTGGGGCCTGCCCCTGCGTGTCTGGTCTCCCGGCCACAGCCCCAGCTCAGGGAAGCAGCTCCTGAGCCAAGACCTGTGGGAGGCGCCGGGGGCCCCGCCTAGAAGCCTAGTTTACAGCATGCGGGAAGCGAGCCTCTTCGGCAGAAGAGAAGGCAGCACTGCTGTGTGCGGCTGCTTTCACTGCTTTGGCGGAGCTGAGTGCGCCTCCAGTACGGCAGAGCTCCAGCTCTGCTCAGAGGCCAGATCTGGCAAGTCGCTGGCGTGAGGCTGCTCTGCCCTGGGCGAGCCTTCCCCAGACTTGCCTCGCGGCTAGGCTTCCAGTCCAGGAAGGAGCGGGCTGCGCGAGACTGGGAGATGATACTGGCGCCTTCCTGGCCTCAGCTCCACTCCTGCCTTGCCTTAGCACCTAGTCCCCAGGCGTTCTTGTGGAGGGCTTAGTTGCCGGTGGGTTGCACACTGCCAAGCGCTCCAGCTTGAGGGCTCTAGTAGAGGCAAATGAGGGCAACTGTAAGTCTATTCTTACGGTTGCTTGACCGCCCAGACTCAGCACAGCACGGAGAGCACAAGGCTCTCAGGGCCCCTGGCTGGGGTCTGCAGCCCCAAACACGCGGAGGCTGACTCGGTGAGCGCCCAGAAGGTGCCTGACAGACGTCATTTCCCTAGTGCTCTCCTCCCCAGCAGAGACGTGTGCAGGTGGTTGGGGCCTGCCCCTGCGTGTCTGGGCTCCCGTCCACAGCCCCAGCTCAGGGAAGCAGCTCCTCAGCCAAGACCTGTAGGAGGCGCGGGGCGCCCCCGCCTGGAAGCCTAGTGCACAGCATGAGGGAAGCGAGCCTCCTTGGGAGAAGAGGAGGCAGCCCAGATGCGTGGGGCTGCAATCACTGCTTGGGCGGAGCCGAGTGCGCCTCCAGTACGGCAGAGCTCCAGCTCTGCTCAGAGGCCCGATCTGGCAGATTGCTGGCGTGAGGCTGCTCTGCCCTGGGCGAGCCTTGCCCAGACTTGCCTCGCGGCTAGGCTTCCAGTCCAGAAAGGAGCGGGCTGCGCGAGACTGGGAGATGCTACTGGCGCCTTCCTGGCCTCAGCTCCACTCCTGCCTTGCCTTTGCACCTAGTCCCCAGGCGTTCTTGTGAAGGGCTTAGTTGCCGGTGGGTTGCACACTGCCAAGCGCTCCAGCTTGAGGGCTCTAGTAGAGGCAAAGTGAGGGCAACTGAAAGTCTATTCTTACGGTTGCTTGACCGCCCAGACTCAGCACAGCACGGAGAGCACAAGGCTCACAGGGCCCCTGGCTGGGGTCTGCAGCCCCACACACGCGGAGGCTGACTCGGTGAGCGCCCAGAAGGTGCCTGACAGACGTCATTTCCCTAGTGCTCTCCTCCCCAGCAGAGACGTGTGCAGGTGGTTGGGGCCTCCCCCTGCGTGTCTGGGCTCCCGTCCACAGCCCCAGCTCAGGGAAGCAGCTCCTGAGCCAACTCCTTTGGGAGGCGCAGGGTGCCCCGCCTGGAAGCCTAGTTTACAGCATGCGGGAAGCGAACCTCCTCGGGAGAAGAGAAGGCAGCCCTGCTGTGTGCGGCTGCATTCACTGCTTTGGCGGAGCCGAGTGCGCCTCCAGTACGGCAGAGCTCCAGGTCTGCTCAGAGGCCCGATCTGGCAGAGTTACTGGCGTGAGGCTGCTCTGCCCTGGGCGAGCCTTGCCCAAACTTGCCTCGCGGCTAGGCTTCCAGTCCAGAAAGGAGCGGGCTGCGCGAGACTGGGAGATGCTACTGGCGCCTTCCTGGCCTCAGCTCCACTCCTGCCTTGCCTTTGCACCTAGTCCCCAGCCGTTCTTTTGGAGGGCTTAGTTGTCGGTGGGTTGCACACTGCCAAGCGCTCCATCAGAGAGGGCTCTATTAGAGGCAATGGGAGGGCAACTGCAGGGCTCCTCCAGCGGTTGCTTGACCGCCCAGACTCAGCACAGCACGGAGAGCACAAGGCTCACAGGGCCTCTGGCTGTGGTCTGCAGCCCCACACACGCTGAGGCTGACTCGGTGAGCGCCCAGAAGTTGCCTGACAGACGTCATTTCCCTAGTGCTCTCCTCCCCAGCAGAGACGTGTGCAGGTGGTTGGGGCCTGCCCCTGCGTGTCTGGACTCCCGTCCACAGCCCCAGCTCAGGGAAGCAGCTCCTCAGCCAAGACCTGTAGGAGGCGCGGGGCGCCACCGCCTGGAAGCCTAGTGCACAGCATGAGGTAAGCGAGCCTCCTTGGGAGAAGAGGAGGCAGCCCAGGTGCGTGGGGCTGCAATCACTGCTTTGGCGCAGCCGAGTGCGCCTCCAGTACGGCAGAGCTCCAGCTCTGCTCAGAGTCCCGATCTGGCAGAGTTGCTGGCGTGAGGCTGCTCTGCCCTAGGTGAGCCTTGCCCAGACTTGCCTAGCGGCTAGGCTTCCAGTCCAGAAAGGAGCGGGCTGCGCGAGACTGGGAGTTGCTACTGGCGCCTTCCTGGCCTCAGCTCCACTCCTGCCTTGCCTTTGCACCTAGTCCCCAGGCGTTCTTGTGGAGGGCTTAGTTGCCGGTGGGTTGCACACTGCCAAGCGCTCCAGCTTGAGGGCTCTAGTAGAGGCAAAGTGAGGGCAACTGAAAGTCTATTCTTACGGTTGCTTGACCGCCAAGACTCAGCACAGCACGGAGAGCACAAGGCTCACAGGGCCTCTGGCTGTGGTCTGCAGCCCCACAAACGAGGAGGCTGACTCGTTGAGCGCCCAGAAGGTGCCTGACAGACGTCATTTCCCTAGTGCTCTCCTCCCCAGCAGAGACGTGTGCAGGTGGTTCGGGCCTGCCCCTGCGTGTCTGGGCTCCCGTCCACAGCCCCAGCTCAGGGAAGCAGCTCCTCAGCCAAGACCTGTAGGAGGCGCGGGGCGCCCCCGCCTGGAAGCCTAGTGCACAGCATGAGGGAAGCGAGCCTCCTTGGGAGAAGAGGAGGCAGCCCAGATGCGTGGGGCTGAAATCACTGCTTGGGCGGAGCCGAGTGGGCCTCCAGTACGGCAGAGCTCCAGCTCTGCTCAGAGGCCCGATCTGGCAGAGTGCTGGCGTGAGGCTGCTCTGCCATGGGCGAGCCTTGCCCAGACTTGCCTCGCGGCTAGGCTTCCAGTCCAGAAAGGAGCGGGCTGCGCGAGACTGGGAGATGCTACTGGCGCCTTCCTGGCCTCAGCTCCACTCCTGCCTTGCCTTTGCACCTAGTCCCCAGGCGTTCTTGTGCAGGGCTTAGTTGCCGGTGGGTTGCACACTGCCAAGCGCTCCAGCTTGAGGGCTCTATTAGACTCAAAGTGAGGGCAACTGGAAGTCTATTCTTACGGTTGCTTGACCGCCCAGACTCAGCACAGCACGGAGAGCACAAGGCTCACAGGGCCCCCGGCTGGGGTCTGCAGCCCCACACACGGGGAGGCTGACTCGGTGAGCGCCCAGAAGGTGCCTGACAGACGTCATTTCCCTAGTGCTCTCCTCCCCAGCAGAGACGTGTGCAGGTGGTTGGGGCCTGCCCCTGCGTGTCTGGGCTCCCGTCCACAGCCCCAGCTCAGGGAAGCAGCTCCTGAGCCAAGACCTGTGGGAGGCGCCGGGGGCCCCGCCTAGAAGCCTAGTTTACAGCATGCGGGAAGCGAGCCTCTTCGGGAGAAGAGAAGGCAGCACTGCTGTGTGCGGCTGCATTCACTGCTTTGGCGGAGTTGAGTGCGCCTCCAGTACGGCAGAGCTCCAGCTCTGCTCAGAGGCCCGATCTGGCAGAGTCGCTGGCGTGAGGCTGCTCTGCCCTGGGCGAGCCTTGCCCAGACTTGCCTCGCGGCTAGGCTTCCAGTCCAGGAAGGAGCGGGCTGCGCGAGACTGGGAGATGCTACTGGCGCCTTCCTGGCCTCAGCTCCACTCCTGCCTTGCCTTTGCACCTAGTCCCCAGGCGTTCTTGTGGAGGGCTTAGTTGCCGGTGGGTTGCACACTGCCAAGCGCTCCAGCTTGAGGGCTCTAGTAGAGGCAAAGTGAGGGCAACTGAAAGTCTATTCTTACGGTTGCTTGCCGCCCAGACTCAGCACAGCACGGAGAGCACAAGGCTCACAGGGCCCCTGGCTGGGGTCTGCAGCCCCACACACGCGGAGGCTGACTCGGTGAGCGCCCAGAAGGTGCCTGACAGACGTCATTTCCCTAGTGCTCTCCTCCCCAGCAGAGACGTGTGCAGGTGGTTGAGGCCTGCCCCTGCGTGTCTGGGCTCCCGTCCACAGCCCCAGCTCAGGGAAGCAGCTCCTCAGCCTAGACCTGTAGGAGGCGCGGGGCGCCCCGGCCTGGAAGCCTAGTGCACAGCATGAGGGAAGCGAGCCTCCTTGGGAGAAGAGGAGGCAGCCCAGATGCGTGGGGCTGCAATCACTGCTTTGGCGGAGCCGAGTGCGCCTCCAGTACGGCAAAGCTCCAGCTCTGCTCAGAGGCCCGATCTGGCAGAGTTGCTGGCGTGAGGCTGCTCTGCCCTGGGTGAGCCTTGCCCAGACTTGCCTCGCGGCTAGGCTTCCAGTCCAGAAAGAAGCGGGCTGCGCGAGACTGGGAGATGCTACTGGCGCCTTCCTGGCCTCAGCTCCACTCCTGCCTTGCCTTTGCACCTAGTCCCCAGGCGTTCTTGTGGAGGGCTTAGTTGCCGGTGGGTTGCACACTGCCAAGCGCTCCAGCTAGAGGGCTCTAGTAGAGGCAAAGTGAGGGCAACTGAAAGTCTATTCTTACGGTTGCTTGACCGCCCAGACTCAGCACAGCACGGAGAGCACAAGGCTCACAGGGCCTCTGGCTGTGGTCTGCAGCCCCACACACGCTGAGGCTGACTCGGTGAGCGCCCAGAAGGTGCCTGACAGACGTCATTTCCCTCGTGCTCTCCTCCCCAGCAGAGACGTGTGCAGGTGGTTGGGGCCTGCCCCTGCGTGTCTGGGCTCCCGTCCACAGCCCCAGCTCAGGGAAGCAGCTCCTGAGCCAAGACCTGTGGGAGGCGCCGGGGGGCCCGACTAGAAGCCTAGTTTACAGCATGCGGGAAGCGAGCCTCTTCGGGAGAAGAGAAGGCAGCACTGCTGTGTGCGGCTGCATTCACTGCTTTGGCGGAGCTGAGTGCGCCTGCAGTACGGCAGAGCTCCAGCTCTGCTCAGAGGCCCGATCTGGCAGAGTCGCTGGCGTGAGGCTGCTCTGCCCTGGGCGAGCCTTGCCCAGACTTGCCTCGCGGCTAGGCTTCCAGTCCAGGAAGGAGCGGGCTGCGCGAGACTGGGAGAGGCTACTGGCGCCTTCCTGGCCTCAGCTCCACTCCTGCCTTGCCTTTGCACCTAGTCCTCAGGCATTCTTGTGGAGGGCTTAGTTGCCGGTGGGTTGCACACTGCCAAGCGCTCCAGCAGTGAGGGCTCTATTAGAGGCAATGGGAGGGCAACTGCAGGGCTCCTCCAGCGGTTGCTTGACCGCCCAGACTCAGCACAGCACGGAGAGCACAAGGCTCACAGGGCCTCTGGCTGTGGTCTGCAGCCCCACACACGCTGAGGCTGACTCGGTGAGCGCCCAGAAGGTGCCTGACAGACGTCATTTCCCTAGTGCTCTCCTCCCCAGCAGAGACGTGTGCAGGTGGTTTGGGCCTGCCCCTGCGTGTCTGGGCTCCCGTCCACAGCCCCAGCTCAGGGAAGCAGCTCCTCAGCCAAGACCTGTAGGAGGCGCGGGGCGCCCCCGCCTGGAAGCCTAGTTTACAGCATGAGGGAAGCGAGCCTCCTTGGGAGAAGAGGAGGCAGCCCAGATGCGTGGGGCTGCAATCACTGCTTGGGCGGAGCCGAGTGCGCCTCCAGTACGGTAGAGCTCCAGCTCTGCTCAGAGGCCCGATCTGGCAGAGTGCTGGCGTGAGGCTGCTCTGCCCTGGGCGAGCCTTTCCCAGACTTGCCTCGCGGCTAGGCTTCCAGTCCAGAAAGGAGCGGGCTGCGCGAGACTGGGAGATGCTACTGGCGCCTTCCTGGCCTCAGCTCCACTCCTGCCTTGCCTTTGCACCTAGTCCCCAGGCGTTCTTGTGGAGTGCTTAGTTGCCGGTGGGTTGCACACTGCCAAGCGCTCCAGCTTGAGGGCTCTAGTAGAGGCAAAGTGAGGGCAACTGAAAGTCTATTCTTACGGTTGCTTGACCGCCCAGACTCAGCACAGCACGGAGAGCAGAAGGCTCACAGGGCCCCCGGCTGGGGTCTGCAGCCCCACACACGCTGAGGCTGACTCGGTGAGCGCCCAGAAGGTGCCTGACAGACGTCATTTCCCTAGTGCTCTCCTCCCCAGCAGAGACGTGTGCAGGTGGTTGGGGCCTGCCCCTGCGTGTCTGGGCTCCCGTCCACAGCCCCAGCTCAGGGAAGCAGCTCCTGAGCCAAGACCTGTGGGAGGCGCCGGGGGCCCCGCCTAGAAGCCTAGTTTACAGCATGCGGGAAGCGAGCCTCTTCGGGAGAAGAGAAGGCAGCACTGCTGTGTGCGGCTGCATTCACTGCTTTGGCGGAGTTGAGTGCGCCTCCAGTACGGCAGAGCTCCAGCTCTGCTCAGAGGCCCGATCTGGCAGAGTCGCTGGCGTGAGGCTGCTCTGCCCTGGGCGAGCCTTGCCCAGACTTGCCTCGCGGCTAGGCTTCCAGTCCAGGAAGGAGCGGGCTGCGCGAGACTGGGAGATGCTACTGGCGCCTTCCTGGCCTCAGCTCCACTCCTTCCTTGCCTTTGCACCTAGTCCCCAGGCGTTCTTGTGGAGGGCTTAGTTGCCGGTGGGTTGGACACTGCCAAGCGCTCCAGCTTGAGGGCTCTAGTAGAGGCAAAGTGAGGGCAACTGAAAGTCTATTCTTACGGTTGCTTGCCGCCCAGACTCAGCACAGCACGGAGAGCACAAGGCTCACAGGGCCCCTGGCTGGGGTCTGCAGCCCCACACACGCGGAGGCTGACTCGGTGAGCGCCCAGAAGGTGCCTGACCGACGTCATGTCCCTAGTGCTCTCCTCCCCAGCAGAGACGTGTGCAGGTGGTTTGGGCCTGCCCCTGCGTGTCTGGGCTCCCGTCCACAGCCCCAGCTCAGGGAAGCAGCTCCTCAGCCAAGACCTGTGGGAGGCGCAGGGGGCCCCGCCTGGAAGCCTAGTTTACAGCACCTGGGAAGCGAGCCTCCTTTGGAGAAGAGAAGGCAGCCCTGCTGAGTGCGGCTGCGTTCACTGCTTTGGCGGAGCTGAGTGCGCCTCCAGTACGGCAGAGCTCCAGCTCTGCTCAGAGGCCCGATCTGGCAGAGTCGCTGGCGTGAGGCTGCTCTGCCCTGGGCGAGCCTTGCCCAGACTTGCCTCGCGGCTAGGCTTCCAGTCCAGGAAGGAGCAGGCTGCGCGAGACTGGGAGATGCTAGTGGCGCCTTCCTGGCCTCAGCTCCACTCCTGCCTTGCCTTTGCACCTAGTCCTCAGGCGTTCTTGTGGAGGGCTTAGTTGCCGGTGGGTTGCACACTGCCAAGCGCTCCAGCAGTGAGGGCTCTATTAGAGGCAATGGGAGGGCAACTGCAGGGCTCCTCCAGTGGTTGCTTGACCGCCCAGACTCAGCACAGCACGGAGAGCACAAGGCTCACAGGGCCTCTGGCTGTGGTCTGCAGCCCCACACACGCTGAGGCTGACTCGGTGAGCGCCCAGAAGGTGCCTGACAGACGTCATTTCCCTCGTGCTCTCCTCCCCAGCAGAGACGTGTGCAGGTGGTTGGGGCCTGCCCCTGCGTGTCTGGGCTCCCGTCCACAGCCCCAGCTCAGGGAAGCAGCTCCTCAGCCAAGACCTGTAGGAGGCGCGGGGCGCCCCCGCCTGGAAGCCTAGTGCACAGCATGAGGGAAGCGAGCCTCCTTGGGAGAAGAGGAGGCAGCCCAGATGCGTGGGGCTGCAATCACTGCTTTGGCGGAGCCGAGTGCGCCTCCAGTACGGCAGAGCTCCAGCTCGGCTCAGAG
Organism: Capricornis sumatraensis; assembly: GCF_032405125.1. Taxonomy (NCBI): domain Eukaryota; kingdom Metazoa; phylum Chordata; class Mammalia; order Artiodactyla; family Bovidae; genus Capricornis; species Capricornis sumatraensis. The sequence continues at coordinate 11,103,669 of NW_027184613.1, read as the reverse complement.
GCCCGATCTGGAAGAGTTGCTGGCGTGAGGCTGCTCTGCCCTGGGCGAGCCTTGCCCAGACTTGCCTCGCGGCTAGGCTTCCAGTCCAGAAAGATGCGGGCTGCGCGAGACTGGGAGATGCTACTGGCGCCTTCCTGGCCTCAGCTCCACTCCTGCCTTGCCTTTGCACATAGTCCCCAGGCGTTCTTGTGGAGGGCTTAGTTGCCGGTGGGTTGGACACTGCCAAGCGCTCCAGCTTGAGGGCTCTAGTAGAGGCAAAGTGAGGGCAACTGAAAGTCTATTCTTACGGTTGCTTGACCGCCCAGACTCAGCACAGCACGGAGAGCACAAGGCTCACAGGGCCCCTGGCTGGGGTCTGCAGCCCCACACACGCGGAGGCTGACTCGGTGAGCGCCCAGAAGGTGCCTGACAGACGTCATTTCCCTAGTGCTCTCCTCCCCAGCAGAGACGTGTGCAGGTGGTTGGGGCCTGCCCCTGCGTGTCTGGGCTCCCGTTCACAGCCCCAGCTCAGGGAAGCAGCTCCTGAGCCAAGACTTTTGGGAGGCGCAGGGGGCCCCGCCTGGAAGCCTAGTTTACAGCATGCGGGAAGCGAGCCTCTTCGGGAGAAGAGAAGGCAGCACTGCTGTGTGCGGCTGCATTCACTGCTTTGGCGGAGCTGAGTGCGCCTCCAGTACGGCAGAGCTCCAGCTCTGCTCAGAGGCCCGATCTAGCAGAGTCGCTGGCATGAGGCTGCTCTGCCCTGGGCGAGCGTTGCCCAGACTTGCCTCGCGGCTAGGCTTCCAGTCCAGGAAGGAGCGGGCTGCGCGAGACTGGGAGAGGCTACTAGCGCCTTCCTGGCCTCAGCTCCACTCCTGCCTTGCCTTTGCACCTAGTCCTCAGGCATTCTTGTGGAGGGCTTAGTTGCCGGTGGGTTGCACACTGCCAAGCGCTCCAGCAGTGAGGGCTCTATTAGAGGCAATGGGAGGGCAACTGCAGGGCTCCTCCAGCGGTTGCTTGACCGCCCAGACTCAGCACAGCACGGAGAGCACAAGGCTCACAGGGCCTCTGGCTGTGGTCTGCAGCCCCACACACGCTGAGGCTGACTCGGTGAGCGCCCAGAAGGTGCCTGACAGACGTCATTTCCCTAGTGCTCTCCTCCCCAGCAGAGACGTGTGCAGGTGGTTTGGGCCTGCCCCTGCGTGTCTGGGCTCCCGTCCACAGCCCCAGCTCAGGGAAGCAGCTCCTCAGCCAAGACCTGTAGGAGGCGCGGGGCGCCCCCGCCTGGAAGCCTAGTTTACAGCATGAGGGAAGCGAGCCTCCTTGGGAGAAGAGGAGGCAGCCCAGATGCGTGGGGCTGCAATCACTGCTTGGGCGGAGCCGAGTGCGCCTCCAGTACGGTAGAGCTCCAGCTCTGCTCAGAGGCCCGATCTGGCAGAGTGCTGGCGTGAGGCTGCTCTGCCCTGGGCGAGCCTTTCCCAGACTTGCCTCGCGGCTAGGCTTCCAGTCCAGAAAGGAGCGGGCTGCGCGAGACTGGGAGATGCTACTGGCGCCTTCCTGGCCTCAGCTCCACTCCTGCCTTGCCTTTGCACCTAGTCCCCAGGCGTTCTTGTGGAGTGCTTAGTTGCCGGTGGGTTGCACACTGCCAAGCGCTCCAGCTTGAGGGCTCTAGTAGAGGCAAAGTGAGGGCAACTGAAAGTCTATTCTTACGGTTGCTTGACCGCCCAGACTCAGCACAGCACGGAGAGCAGAAGGCTCACAGGGCCCCTGGCTGGGGTCTGCAGCCCCACACACGCTGAGGCTGACTCGGTGAGCGCCCAGAAGGTGCCTGACAGACGTCATTTCCCTAGTGCTCTCCTCCCCAGCAGAGACGTGTGCAGGTGGTTCGGGCCTGCCCCTGCGTGTCTGGGCTCCCGTCCACAGCCCCAGCTCAGGGAAGCAGCTCCTCAGCCAAGACCTGTAGGATGCGCGGGGCGCCACCGCCTGGAAGCCTAGTGCACAGCATGAGGTAAGCGAGCCTCCTTGGGAGAAGAGGAGGCAGCCCAGGTGCGTGGGGCTGCAATCACTGCTTGGGCGGAGCCGAGTGCGCCTCCAGTACGGCAGAGCTCCAGCTCTGCTCAGAGGCCCGATCTGGCAGAGTTGCTGGCGTGAGGCTGCTCTGCCCTAGGTGAGCCTTGCCCAGACTTGCCTAGCGCCTAGGCTTCCAGTCCAGAAAGGAGCGGGCTGCGCGAGACTGGGAGTTGCTACTGGCGCCTTCCTGGCCTCAGCTCCACTCCTGCCTTGCCTTTGCACCTAGTCCCCAGGCGTTCTTGTGGAGGGCTTAGTTGCCGGTGGGTTGCACACTGCCAAGCGCTCCAGCTTGAGGGCTCTAGTAGAGGCAAAGTGAGGGCAACTGAAAGTCTATTCTTACGGTTGCTTGACCGCCAAGACTCAGCACAGCACGGAGAGCACAAGGCTCACAGGGCCTCTGGCTGTGGTCTGCAGCCCCACAAACGAGGAGGCTGACTCGTTGAGCGCCCAGAAGGTGCCTGACAGACGTCATTTCCCTAGTGCTCTCCTCCCCAGCAGAGACGTGTGCAGGTGGTTCGGGCCTGCCCCTGCGTGTCTGGGCTCCCGTCCACAGCCCCAGCTCAGGGAAGCAGCTCCTCAGCCAAGACCTGTAGGAGGCGCGGGGCGCCCCCGCCTGGAAGCCTAGTGCACAGCATGAGGGAAGCGAGCCTCCTTGGGAGAAGAGGAGGCAGCCCAGATGCGTGGGGCTGAAATCACTGCTTGGGCGGAGCCGAGTGGGCCTCCAGTACGGCAGAGCTCCAGCTCTGCTCAGAGGCCCGATCTGGCAGAGTGCTGGCGTGAGGCTGCTCTGCCATGGGCGAGCCTTGCCCAGACTTGCCTCGCGGCTAGGCTTCCAGTCCAGAAAGGAGCGGGCTGCGCGAGACTGGGAGATGCTACTGGCGCCTTCCTGGCCTCAGCTCCACTCCTGCCTTGCCTTTGCACCTAGTCCCCAGGCGTTCTTGTGGAGGGCTTAGTTGCCGGTGGGTTGCACACTGCCAAGCGCTCCAGCTTGAGGGCTCTATTAGACTCAAAGTGAGGGCAACTGGAAGTCTATTCTTACGGTTGCTTGACCGCCCAGACTCAGCACAGCACGGAGAGCACAAGGCTCACAGGGCCCCCGGCTGGGGTCTGCAGCCCCACACACGGGGAGGCTGACTCGGTGAGCGCCCAGAAGGTGCCTGACAGACGTCATTTCCCTAGTGCTCTCCTCCCCAGCAGAGACGTGTGCAGGTGGTTGGGGCCTGCCCCTGCGTGTCTGGGCTCCCGTCCACAGCCCCAGCTCAGGGAAGCAGCTCCTGAGCCAAGACCTGTGGGAGGCGCCGGGGGCCCCGCCTAGAAGCCTAGTTTACAGCATGCGGGAAGCGAGCCTCTTCGGGAGAAGAGAAGGCAGCACTGCTGTGTGCGGCTGCATTCACTGCTTTGGCGGAGTTGAGTGCGCCTCCAGTACGGCAGAGCTCCAGCTCTGCTCAGAGGCCCGATCTGGCAGAGTCGCTGGCGTGAGGCTGCTCTGCCCTGGGCGAGCCTTGCCCAGACTTGCCTCGCGGCTAGGCTTCCAGTCCAGGAAGGAGCGGGCTGCGCGAGACTGGGAGATGCTACTGGCGCCTTCCTGGCCTCAGCTCCACTCCTTCCTTGCCTTTGCACCTAGTCCCCAGGCGTTCTTGTGGAGGGCTTAGTTGCCGGTGGGTTGGACACTGCCAAGCGCTCCAGCTTGAGGGCTCTAGTAGAGGCAAAGTGAGGGCAACTGAAAGTCTATTCTTACGGTTGCTTGCCGCCCAGACTCAGCACAGCACGGAGAGCACAAGGCTCACAGGGCCCCTGGCTGGGGTCTGCAGCCCCACACACGCGGAGGCTGACTCGGTGAGCGCCCAGAAGGTGCCTGACCGACGTCATGTCCCTAGTGCTCTCCTCCCCAGCAGAGACGTGTGCAGGTGGTTTGGGCCTGCCCCTGCGTGTCTGGGCTCCCGTCCACAGCCCCAGCTCAGGGAAGCAGCTCCTCAGCCAAGACCTGTGGGAGGCGCAGGGGGCCCCGCCTGGAAGCCTAGTTTACAGCACCTGGGAAGCGAGCCTCCTTTGGAGAAGAGAAGGCAGCCCTGCTGAGTGCGGCTGCGTTCACTGCTTTGGCGGAGCTGAGTGCGCCTCCAGTACGGCAGAGCTCCAGCTCTGCTCAGAGGCCCGATCTGGCAGAGTCGCTGGCGTGAGGCTGCTCTGCCCTGGGCGAGCCTTGCCCAGACTTGCCTCGCGGCTAGGCTTCCAGTCCAGGAAGGAGCAGGCTGCGCGAGACTGGGAGATGCTAGTGGCGCCTTCCTGGCCTCAGCTCCACTCCTGCCTTGCCTTTGCACCTAGTCCTCAGGCGTTCTTGTGGAGGGCTTAGTTGCCGGTGGGTTGCACACTGCCAAGCGCTCCAGCAGTGAGGGCTCTATTAGAGGCAATGGGAGGGCAACTGCAGGGCTCCTCCAGTGGTTGCTTGACCGCCCAGACTCAGCACAGCACGGAGAGCACAAGGCTCACAGGGCCTCTGGCTGTGGTCTGCAGCCCCACACACGCTGAGGCTGACTCGGTGAGCGCCCAGAAGGTGCCTGACAGACGTCATTTCCCTCGTGCTCTCCTCCCCAGCAGAGACGTGTGCAGGTGGTTGGGGCCTGCCCCTGCGTGTCTGGGCTCCCGTCCACAGCCCCAGCTCAGGGAAGCAGCTCCTCAGCCAAGACCTGTAGGAGGCGCGGGGCGCCCCCGCCTGGAAGCCTAGTGCACAGCATGAGGGAAGCGAGCCTCCTTGGGAGAAGAGGAGGCAGCCCAGATGCGTGGGGCTGCAATCACTGCTTTGGCGGAGCCGAGTGCGCCTCCAGTACGGCAGAGCTCCAGCTCGGCTCAGAGGCCCGATCTGGAAGAGTTGCTGGCGTGAGGCTGCTCTGCCCTGGGCGAGCCTTGCCCAGACTTGCCTCGCGGCTAGGCTTCCAGTCCAGAAAGATGCGGGCTGCGCGAGACTGGGAGATGCTACTGGCGCCTTCCTGGCCTCAGCTCCACTCCTGCCTTGCCTTTGCACATAGTCCCCAGGCGTTCTTGTGGAGGGCTTAGTTGCCGGTGGGTTGGACACTGCCAAGCGCTCCAGCTTGAGGGCTCTAGTAGAGGCAAAGTGAGGGCAACTGAAAGTCTATTCTTACGGTTGCTTGACCGCCCAGACTCAGCACAGCACGGAGAGCACAAGGCTCACAGGGCCCCTGGCTGGGGTCTGCAGCCCCACACACGCGGAGGCTGACTCGGTGAGCGCCCAGAAGGTGCCTGACAGACGTCATTTCCCTAGTGCTCTCCTCCCCAGCAGAGACGTGTGCAGGTGGTTGGGGCCTGCCCCTGCGTGTCTGGGCTCCCGTTCACAGCCCCAGCTCAGGGAAGCAGCTCCTGAGCCAAGACTTTTGGGAGGCGCAGGGGGCACCGCCTGGAAGCCTAGTTTACAGCATGCGGGAAGCGAGCCTCTTCGGGAGAAGAGAAGGCAGCACTGCTGTGTGCGGCTGCATTCACTGCTTTGGCGGAGCTGAGTGCGCCTCCAGTACGGCAGAGCTCCAGCTCTGCTCAGAGGCCCGATCTGGCAGAGTTGCTGGCGTGAGGCTGCTCTACCCTGGGCGAGCGTTGCCCAGACTTGCCTCGCGGCTTGGCTTCCAGTCCAGAAAGGAGCGGGCTGCGCGAGACTGGGAGAGGCTACTGGCGCCTTCCTGGCCTCAGCTCCACTCCTGCCTTGCCTTTGCACCTAGTTCCCAGGCCTTCTTGTGGAGGGCTTAGTTGCCGGTGGGTTGCACACTGCCAAGCGCTCCAGCAGTGAGGGCTCTATTAGAGGCAATGGGAGGGCAACTGCAGGGCTCCTCCAGCGGTTGCTTGACCGCCCAGACTCAGCACAGCACGGAGAGCACAAGGCTCACAGGGCCTCTGGCTGTGGTCTGCAGCCCCACACACGCTGAGGCTGACTCGGTGAGCGCCGAGAAGGTGCCTGACAGACGTCATTTCCCTAGTGCTCTCCTTCCCAGCAGAGACCTGTGCATGTGGTTGAGGCCTGCCCCTGCGTGTCTGGGCTCCCGTCCACAGCCCCAGCTTAGGGAAGCAGCTCCTCAGCCAAGACCTGTAGGAGTCGCGGGGCGCCTCCGCCTGGAAGCCTAGTGCACAGCATGAGGGAAGCGAGCCTCCTTGGGAGAAGAGGAGGCAGCCCAGATGCGTGGGGCTGCAATCACTGCTTTGGTGGAGCCGAGTGCGCCTCCAGTACGGCAAAGCTCCAGCTCTGCTCAGAGGCCCGATCTGGCAGAGTTGCTGGCGTGAGGCTGCTCTGCCCTGGGCGAGGCTTGCCCAGACTTGCCTCGCGGCTAGGCTTCCAGTCCAGAAAGAAGCGGGCTGCGCGAGACTGGGAGATGCTACTGGCGCCTTCCTGGCCTCAGCTCCACTCCTGCCTTGCCTTTGCACCTAGTCCCCAGGCGTTCTTGTGGAGGGCTTAGTTGCCGGTGGGTTGGACACTGCCAAGCGCTCCAGCTTGAGGGCTCTAGTAGAGGCAAAGTGAGGGCAACTCAAAGTCTATTCTTACGGTTGCTTGCCGCCCAGACTCAGCACAGCACGGAGAGCACAAGGCTCACAGGGCCCCTGGCTGGGGTCTGCAGCCCCACACACGCGGAGGCTGACTCGGTGAGCGCCCAGAAGGTGCCTGACAGACGTCATTTCCCTAGTGCTCTCCTCCCCAGCAGAGACGTGTGCAGGTGGTTGGGGCCTGCCCCTGCGTGTCTGGGCTCCCGTCCACAGCCCCAGCTCAGGGAAGCAGCTCCTGAGCCAAGACCTGTGGGAGGCGCAGGGGACCCCGCCTGGAAGCCTAGTTTACAGCATGCGGGAAGCGAGCCTCCTCGGGAGAAGAGAAGGCAGCCCTGCTGTGTGCGGCTGCATTCACTGCTTTGGCGGAGCCGAGTGCGCCTCCAGTACGGCAGAGCTCCAGCTCTGCTCAGAGGCCCGATCTGGCAGAGTCGCTGGCGTGAGGCTGCTCTGCCCTGGGCGAGCCTTGCCCAGACTTGCCTCGCGGCTAGGCTTCCAGTCCAGGAAGGAGCGGGCTGCGCGAGACTGGGAAATGCTAGTGGCGCCTTCCTGGCCTCAGCTCCACTCCTGCCTTGCCTTTGCACCTAGTCCTCAGGCGTTCTTGTGGAGGGCTTAGTTGCCGGTGGGTTGCACACTGCCAAGCGCTCCAGCAGTGAGGGCTCTATTAGAGGCAATGGGAGGGCAACTGCAGGGCTCCTCCAGCGGTTGCTTGACCGCCCAGACTCAGCACAGCACGGAGAGCACAAGGCTCACAGGGCCTCTGGCTGTGGTCTGCAGCCCCACACACGAGGAGGCTGACTCGGTGAGCGCCCAGAAGGTGCCTGACAGACGTCATTTCCCTAGTGCTCTCCTCCCCAGCAGAGACGTGTGCAGGTGGTTGGGGCCTGCCCCTGCGTGTCTGGGCTCCCGTCCACAGCCCCAGCTCAGGGAAGCAGCTCCTGAGCCAAGACCTGTGGGAGGCGCAGGGGACCCCGCCTGGAAGCCTAGTTTACAGCATGCGGAGAGCGAGCCTCCTCGGGAGAAGAGAAGGCAGCCCTGCTGTGTGCGGCTGCATTCACTGCTTTGGCGGAGCCGAGTGAGCCTCCAGTACGGCAGAGCTCCAGCTCTGCTCAGAGGCCCGATCTGGCAGAGTTGCTGGCGTGAGGCTGCTCTGCCATGGGCGAGCCTTGCCCAAACTTGCCTCGCGGCTAGGCTTCCAGTCCAGAAAGGAGCGGGCTGCGCGAGACTGGGAGATGCTCCTGGCGCCTTCCTGGCCTCAGCTCCACTCCTGCCTTGCCTTTGCACCTAGTCCCCAGGCGTTCTTGTGCAGGGCTTAGTTGCCGGGGGGTTGCACACTGCCAAGCGCTCCAGCAGTGAGGGCTCTATTAGAGGCAAAGTGAGGGCAACTGCAGGGCTCCTCCAACGGTTGCTTGACCGCCCAGACTCAGCACAGCACGGAGAGCACAAGGCTCACAGGGCCTCTGGCTGTGGTCTGCAGCCCCACACACGCTGAGGCTGACTCGGTGAGCGCCCAGAAGTTGCCTGACAGACGTCATTTCCCTAGTGCTCTCCTCCCCAGCAGAGACGTGTGCAGGTGGTTGGGGCCTGCCCCTGCGTGTCTGGGCTCCCGTCCACAGCCCCAGCTCAGGGAAGCAGCTCCTCAGCCAAAACCTGTAGGAGGCGCGGGGCGCCCCCGCCTGGAAGCCTAGTGCACAGCATGAGGGAAGCGAGCCTCCTTGGGAGAAAAGGAGGCAGCCCACATGCGTGGGGCTGCAATCACTGCTTGGGCGGAGCCGAGTGCGCATCCAGTACGGCAGAGCTCCAGCTCTGCTCAGAGGCCCGATCTGGCAGAGTGCTGGCGTGAGGCTGCTCTGCCCTGGGCGAGCCTTGCCCAGACTTGCCTCGCGGCTAGGCTTCCAGTCCAGAAAGGAGCGGGCTGCGCGAGACTTTGAGATGCTACTGGCGCCTTCCTGGCCTCAGCTCCACTCCTGCCTTGCCTTTGCACCTAGTCCCCAGGCGTTCTTGTGGAGGGCTTAGTTGCCGGTGGGTTGCACACTGCCAAGCGCTCCAGCTTGAGGGCTCTAGTAGAGGCAAAGTGAGGGCAACTGAAAGTCTATTCTTACGGTTGCTTGACCGCCCAGACTCAGCACAGCACGGAGAGCACAAGGCTCACAGGGCCCCTGGCTGGGGTCTGCAGCCCCACACACGCGGAGGCTGACTCGGTGAGCACCCAGAAGGTGCCTGACAGACGTCATTTCCCTAGTGCTCTCCTCCCCAGCAGAGACGTGTGCAGGTGGTTGGGGCCTGCCCCTGCGTGCCTGGGCTCCCGTTCACAGCCCCAGCTCAGGGAAGCAGCTCCTGAGCCAAGACTTTTGGTAGGCGCAGGGGGCCCCGCCTGGAAGCCTAGTTTACAGCATGCGGGAAGCGAGCCTCTTCGGGAGAAGAGAAGGCAGCACTGCTGTGTGCGGCTGCATTCACTGCTTTGGCGGAGCTGAGTGCGCCTCCAGTACGGCAGAGCTCCAGCTCTGCTCAGAGGCCCGATCTAGCAGAGTCGCTGGCATGAGGCTGCTCTGCCCTGGGCGAGCGTTGCCCAGACTTGCCTCGCGGCTAGGCTTCCAGTCCAGGAAGGAGCGGGCTGCGCGAGACTGGGAGAGGCTACTGGCGCCTTCCTGGCCTCAGCTCCACTCCTGCCTTGCCTTTGCACCTAGTTCCCAGGCCTTCTTGTGGAGGGCTTAGTTGCCGGTGGGTTGCACACTGCCAAGCGCTCCAGCTAGAGGGCTCTAGTAGAGGCAAAGTGAGGGCAACTGAAAGTCTATTCTTACGGTTGCTTGACCGCCCAGACTCAGCACAGCACGGAGAGCACAAGGCTCACAGGGCCTCTGGCTGTGGTCTGCAGCCCCACACACGCTGAGGCTGACTCGGTGAGCGCCCAATAGGTGCCTGACAGACGTCATTTCCCTAGTGCTCTCCTCCCCAGCAGAGACGTGTGCAGGTGGTTGGGGCCTGCCCCTGCGTGTCTGGGCTCCCGTCCACAGCCCCAGCTCAGGGAAGCAGCTCCTGAGCCAAGACCTTTGGGAGGCGCAGGGGGCCCCGCCTGGAAGCCTAGTTTACAGCATGCGGGAAGCGAGCCTCCTCGGGAGAAGAGAAGGCAGCCCTGCTGTGTGCGGCTGCATTCACTGCTTTGGCGGAGCCGAGTGCGCCTCCAGTACGGCAGAGCTCCAGCTCTGCTCAGAGGCCCGATCTGGCAGAGTGCTGGCGTGAGGCTGCTCTGCCATGGGCGAGCCTTGCCCAGACTTGCCTCGCGGCTAGGCTTCCAGTCCAGGAAGGAGCGGGCTGCGCGAGACTGGGAGATGCTACTGGCACCTTCCTGGCCTCAGCTCCACTCCTGCCTTGCCTTTGAACCTAGTCCCCAGGCGTTCTTGTGGAGGGCTTAGTTGCCGGTGGGTTGCACACTGCCAAGCGCTCCAGCTTGAGGGCTCTATTAGAGGCAAAGTGAGGGCAACTGGAAGTCTATTCTTACGGTTGCTTGACCGCCCAGACTCAGCACAGCACGGAGAGCACAAGGCTCACAGGGCCCCCGGCTGGGGTCTGCAGCCCCACACACGGGGAGGCTGACTCGGTGAGCACCCAGAAGGTGCCTGACAGACGTCATTTCCCTAGTGCTCTCCTCCCCAGCAGAGACGTGTGCAGGTGGTTGGGGCCTGCCCCTGCGTGTCTGGGCTCCCGTCCACAGCCCCAGCTCAGGGAAGCAGCTCCTGAGCCAAGACCTGTGGGAGGCGCCGGGGGGCCCGACTAGAAGCCTAGTTTACAGCATGCGGGAAGCGAGCCTCTTCGGGAGAAGAGAAGGCAGCACTGCTGTGTGCGGCTGCATTCACTGCTTTGGCGGAGCTGAGTGCGCCTGCAGTACGGCAGAGCTCCAGCTCTGCTCAGAGGCCCGATCTGGCAGAGTCGCTGGCGTGAGGCTGCTCTGCCCTGGGCGAGCCTTGCCCAGACTTGCCTCGCGGCTAGGCTTCCAGTCCAGGAAGGAGCGGGCTGCGCGAGACTGGGAGAGGCTACTGGCGCCTTCCTGGCCTCAGCTCCACTCCTGCCTTGCCTTTGCACCTAGTCCTCAGGCGTTCTTGTGGAGGGCTTAGTTGCCGGTGGGTTGCACACTGCCAAGCGCTCCAGCAGTGAGGGCTCTATTAGAGGCAATGGGAGGGCAACTGCAGGGCTCCTCCAGCGGTTGCTTGACCGCCCAGACTCAGCACAGCACGGAGAGCACAAGGCTCACAGGGCCTCTGGCTGTGGTCTGCAACCCCACACACGAGGAGGCTGACTCGGTGAGCGCCCAGAAGGTGCCTGACAGACGTCATTTCCCTAGTGCTCTCCTCCCCAGCAGAGACGTGTGCAGGTGGTTGGGGCCTGCCCCTGCGTGTCTGGGCTCCCTTCCACAGCCCCAGCTCAGGGAAGCAGCTCCTGAGCCAAGACCTTTGGGAGGCGCAGGGGGCCCCGCCTGGAAGCCTAGTTTACAGCATGCGGGAAGCGAGCCTCCTCGGGAGAAGAGAAGGCAGCCCTGCTGTGTGCGGCTGCATTCACTGCTTTGGCGGAGCCGAGTGCGCCTCCAGTACGGCAGAGCTCCAGCTCTGCTCAGAGGCCCGATCTGGCAGAGTGCTGGCGTGAGGCTGCTCTGCCATGGGCGAGCCTTGCCCAGACTTGCCTCGCGGCTAGGCTTCCAGTCCAGGAAGGAGCGGGCTGCGCGAGACTGGGAGATGCTACTGGCGCCTTCCTGGCCTCAGCTCCACTCCTGCCTTGCCTTTGAACCTAGTCCCCAGGCGTTCTTGTGGAGGGCTTAGTTGCCGGTGGGTTGCACACTGCCAAGCGCTCCAGCTTGAGGGCTCTATTAGAGGCAAAGTGAGGGCAACTGGAAGTCTATTCTTACGGTTGCTTGACCGCCCAGACTCAGCACAGCACGGAGAGCACAAGGCTCACAGGGCCCCCGGCTGGGGTCTGCAGCCCCACACACGGGGAGGCTGACTCGGTGAGCACCCAGAAGGTGCCTGACAGACGTCATTTCCCTAGTGCTCTCCTCCCCAGCAGAGACGTGTGCAGGTGGTTGGGGCCTGCCCCTGCGTGTCTGGGCTCCCGTCCACAGCCCCAGCTCAGGGAAGCAGCTCCTGAGCCAAGACCTGTGGGAGGCGCCGGGGGCCCCGACAAAAGCCTAGTTTACAGCATGCGGGAAGCGAGCCTCTTCGGGAGAAGAGAAGGCAGCACTGCTGTGTGCGGCTGCATTCACTGCTTTGGCGGAGCTGAGTGCGCCTCCAGTACGGCAGAGCTCCAGCTCTGCTCAGAGGCCCGATCTGGCAGAGTCGCTGGCGTGAGGCTGCTCTGCCCTGGGCGAGCCTTGCCCAGACTTGCCTCGCGGCTAGGCTTCCAGTCCAGGAAGGAGCGGGCTGCGCGAGACTGGGAGAGGCTACTGGCGCCTTCCTGGCCTCAGCTCCACTCCTGCCTTGCCTTTGCACCTAGTCCTCAGGCGTTCTTGTGGAGGGCTTAGTTGCCGGTGGGTTGCACACTGCCAAGCGCTCCAGCAGTGAGGGCTCTATTAGAGGCAATGGGAGGGCAACTGCAGGGCTCCTCCAGCGGTTGCTTGACCGCCCAGACTCAGCACAGCACGGAGAGCACAAGGCTCACAGGGCCTCTGGCTGTGGTCTGCAGCCCCACACACGCTGAGGCTGACTCGGTGAGCGCCCAGAAGGTGCCTGACAGACGTCATTTCCCTAGTGCTCTCCTCCCCAGCAGAGACGTGTGCAGGTGGTTTGGGCCTGCCCCTGCGTGTCTGGGCTCCCGTCCACAGCCCCAGCTCAGGGAAGCAGCTCCTCAGCCAAGACCTGTAGGAGGCGCGGGGCGCCCCCGCCTGGAAGCCTAGTTTACAGCATGAGGGAAGCGAGCCTCCTTGGGAGAAGAGGAGGCAGCCCAGATGCGTGGGGCTGCAATCACTGCTTGGGAGGAGCCGAGTGCGCCTCCAGTACGGTAGAGCTCCAGCTCTGCTCAGAGGCCCGATCTGGCAGAGTGCTGGCGTGAGGCTGCTCTGCCCTGGGCGAGCCTTTCCCAGACTTGCCTCGCGGCTAGGCTTCCAGTCCAGAAAGGAGCGGGCTGCGCGAGACTGGGAGATGCTACTGGCGCCTTCCTGGCCTCAGCTCCACTCCTGCCTTGCCTTTGCACCTAGTCCCCAGGCGTTCTTGTGGAGTGCTTAGTTGCCGGTGGGTTGCACACTGCCAAGCGCTCCAGCTTGAGGGCTCTAGTAGAGGCAAAGTGAGGGCAACTGAAAGTCTATTCTTACGGTTGCTTGACCGCCCAGACTCAGCACAGCACGGAGAGCAGAAGGCTCACAGGGCCCCTGGCTGGGGTCTGCAGCCCCACACACGCTGAGGCTGACTCGGTGAGCGCCCAGAAGGTGCCTGACAGACGTCATTTCCCTAGTGCTCTCCTCCCCAGCAGAGACGTGTGCAGGTGGTTGGGGCCTGCCCCTGCGTGTCTGGGCTCCCGTCCACAGCCCCAGCTCAGGGAAGCAGCTCCTGAGCCAAGACCTTTGGGAGGCGCAGGGGGCCCCGCCTGGAAGCCTAGATTAGAGCATGTGGGAAGCGAGCCTCCTCGGGAGAAGAGAAGGCAGCCCTGCTGTGTGTTGCTGCATTCACTGCTTTGGCGGAGCCGAGTGCGCCTCCAGTACGGCAGAGCTCCAGCTCTGCTCAGAGTCCCGATCTGGCAGAGTTGCTGGCGTGAGGCTGCTCTGCCCTAGGTGAGCCTTGCCCAGACTTGCCTCGCGGCTAGGCTTCCAGTCCAGAAAGGAGCGGGCTGCGCGAGACTGGGAGATGCTACTGGCGCCTTCCTGGCCTCAGCTCCACTCCTGCCTTGCCTTTGCACCTAGTCCCCAGGCGTTCTTGTGGAGGGCTTAGTTGCCGGTGGGTTGCACACTGCCAAGCGCTCCAGCTTGAGGGCTCTAGTAGAGGCAAAGTGAGGGCAACTGAAAGTCTATTCTTACGGTTGCTTGACCGCCAAGACTCAGCACAGCACGGAGAGCACAAGGCTCACAGGGCCTCTGGCTGTGGTCTGCAGCCCCACAAACGAGGAGGCTGACTCGTTGAGCGCCCAGAAGGTGCCTGACAGACGTCATTTCCCTAGTGCTCTCCTCCCCAGCAGAGACGTGTGCAGGTGGTTCGGGCCTGCCCCTGCGTGTCTGGGCTCCCGTCCACAGCCCCAACTCAGGGAAGCAGCTCCTCAGCCAAGACCTGTAGGAGGCGCGGGGCGCCCCCGCCTGGAAGCCTAGTGCACAGCATGAGGGAAGCGAGCCTCCTTGGGAGAAGAGGAGGCAGCCCAGATGCGTGGGGCTGCAATCACTGCTTGGGCGGAGCCGAGTGGGCCTCCAGTACGGCAGAGCTCCAGCTCTGCTCAGAGGCCCGATCTGGCAGAGTGCTGGCGTGAGGCTGCTCTGCCATGGGCGAGCCTTGCCCAGACTTGCCTCGCGGCTAGGCTTCCAGTCCAGAAAGGAGCGGGCTGCGCGAGACTGGGAGATGCTACTGGCGCCTTCCTGGCCTCAGCTCCACTCCTGCCTTGCCTTTGCACCTAGTCCCCAGGCGTTCTTGTGGAGGGCTTAGTTGCCGGTGGGTTGCACACTGCCAAGCGCTCCAGCTTGAGGGCTGTATTAGAGGCAAAGTGAGGGCAACTGAAAGTCTATTCTTACGGTTGCTTGACCGCCCAGACTCAGCACAGCACGGAGAGCACAAGGCTCACAGGGCCCCCGGCTGGGGTCTGCAGCCCCACACACGGGGAGGCAGACTCGGTGAGCGCCCAGAAGGTGCCTGACAGACGTCATTTCCCTAGTGCTCTCCTCCCCAGCAGAGACGTGTGCAGGTGGTTGGGGCCTGCCCCTGCGTGTCTGGGCTCCCGTCCACAGCCCCAGCTCAGGGAAGCAGCTCCTGAGCCAAGACCTGTGGGAGGCGCCGGGGGCCCCGCCTAGAAGCCTAGTTTACAGCATGCGGGAAGCGAGCCTCTTCGGGAGAAGAGAAGGCAGCACTGCTGTGTGCGGCTGCATACACTGCTTTGGCGGAGTTGAGTGCGCCTCCCGTACGGCAGAGCTCCAGCTCTGCTCAGAGGCCCGATCTGGCAGAGTCGCTGGCGTGAGGCTGCTCTGCCCTGGGCGAGCCTTGCCCAGACTTGCCTCGCGGCTAGGCTTCCAGTCCAGGAAGGAGCGGGCTGCGCGAGACTGGGAGAGGCTACTGGCGCCTTCCTGGCCTCAGCTCCACTCCTGCCTTGCCTTTGCACCTAGTCCTCAGGCGTTCTTGTGGAGGGCTTAGTTGCCGGTGGGTTGCACACTGCCAAGCGCTCCCGCTTGAGGGCTCTAGTAGAAGCAAAGTGAGGGCAACTGAAAGTCTATTCTTACGGTTGCTTGACCGCCCACACTCAGCACAGCACGGAGAGCACAAGGCTCACAGGGACTCTGGCTGTGGTCTGCAGCCCCACACACGCTGAGGCTGACTCGGTGAGCGCCCAGAAGGTGCCTGACAGACGTCATTTCCCTAGTGCTCTCCTCCCCAGCAGAGACGTGTGCAGGTGGTTTGGGCCTGCCCCTGCGTGTCTGGGCTCCCGTCCACAGCCCCAGCTCAGGGAAGCAGCTCCTGAGCCAAGACATGTGGGAGGGCAGGGGGCCCCGCCTCGAAGCCTAGTTTACAGCATGTGGGAAGCGAGCCTCCTCGGGAGAAGAGAAGGCAGCCCTGATGTGTGCAGCTGCATTCACTGCTTTGGCGGAGCCGAGTGCGCCTCCAGTACGGCAGAGCTCCAGCTCTGCTCAGAGGCCCGATCTGGCAGAGTGCTGGCGTGAGGCTTCTCTGCCCTGGGCGAGCCTTGCCCAGACTTGCCTCGCGCCTAGGCTTTCAGTCCAGAAAGGAGCGGGCTGTGTGAGACTGGGAGATGCTACTGGGGCCTTCCTGGCCTCAGCTCCACTACTTCCTTGCCTTTGCGCCTAGTCCCCAGGGGTTCTTGTGGAGGGCTTAGTTGCCGGTGGGTTGCACACTGCCAAGCGCTCCAGCTTGAGGGCTCTAGTAGAGGCAAATGAGGGCAACTGGAAGTCTATTCTTACGGTTGCTTGACCGCCCAGACTCAGCACAGCACGGAGAGCACAAGGCTCTCAGGGCCCCTGGCTGGGGTCTGCAGCCCCACACACGCGGAGGCTGACTCGGTGAGCGCCCAGAAGGTGCCTGACAGACGTCATTTCCCTAGTGCTCTCCTCCCCAGCAGAGACGTGTGCAGGTGGTTGGGGCCTGCCCCTGCGTGTCTGGGCTCCCGTCCACAGCCCCAGCTCAGGGAAGCAGCTCCTGAGCCAAGACCTTTGGGAGGCGCAGGGGGCCCCGCCTGGAAGCCTAGTTTACAGCATGCGGGAAGCGAGCCTCCTCGGGAGAAGAGAAGGCAGCCCTGCTGTGTGCGGCTGCATTCACTGCTTTGGCGGAGCCGAGTGCGCCTCCAGTACGGCAGAGCTCCAGCTCTGCTCAGAGGCCCGATCTGGCAGAGTGCTGGCGTGAGGCTGCTCTGCCATGGGCGAGCCTTGCCCAGACTTGCCTCGCGGCTAGGCTTCCAGTCCAGGAAGGAGCGGGCTGCGCGAGACTGGGAGATGCTACTGGCGCCTTCCTGGCCTCAGCTCCACTCCTGCCTTGCCTTTGAACCTAGTCCCCAGGCGTTCTTGTGGAGGGCTTAGTTGCCGGTGGGTTGCACACTGCCAAGCGCTCCAGCTTGAGGGCTCTATTAGAGGCAAAGTGAGGGCAACTGGAAGTCTATTCTTACGGTTGCTTGACCGCCCAGACTCAGCACAGCACGGAGAGCACAAGGCTCACAGGGCCCCCGGCTGGGGTCTGCAGCCCCACACACGGGGAGGCTGACTCGGTGAGCACCCAGAAGGTGCCTGACAGACGTCATTTCCCTAGTGCTCTCCTCCCCAGCAGAGACGTGTGCAGGTGGTTGGGGCCTGCCCCTGCGTGTCTGGGCTCCCGTCCACAGCCCCAGCTCAGGGAAGCAGCTCCTGAGCCAAGACCTGTGGGAGGCGCCGGGGGGCCCGACTAGAAGCCTAGTTTACAGCATGCGGGAAGCGAGCCTCTTCGGGAGAAGAGAAGGCAGCACTGCTGTGTGCGGCTGCATTCACTGCTTTGGCGGAGCTGAGTGCGCCTGCAGTACGGCAGAGCTCCAGCTCTGCTCAGAGGCCCGATCTGGCAGAGTCGCTGGCGTGAGGCTGCTCTGCCCTGGGCGAGCCTTGCCCAGACTTGCCTCGCGGCTAGGCTTCCAGTCCAGGAAGGAGCGGGCTGCGCGAGACTGGGAGAGGCTACTGGCGCCTTCCTGGCCTCAGCTCCACTCCTGCCTTGCCTTTGCACCTAGTCCTCAGGCGTTCTTGTGGAGGGCTTAGTTGCCGGTGGGTTGCACACTGCCAAGCGCTCCAGCAGTGAGGGCTCTATTAGAGGCAATGGGAGGGCAACTGCAGGGCTCCTCCAGCGGTTGCTTGACCGCCCAGACTCAGCACAGCACGGAGAGCACAAGGCTCACAGGGCCTCTGGCTGTGGTCTGCAACCCCACACACGAGGAGGCTGACTCGGTGAGCGCCCAGAAGGTGCCTGACAGACGTCATTTCCCTAGTGCTCTCCTCCCCAGCAGAGACGTGTGCAGGTGGTTGGGGCCTGCCCCTGCGTGTCTGGGCTCCCTTCCACAGCCCCAGCTCAGGGAAGCAGCTCCTGAGCCAAGACCTTTGGGAGGCGCAGGGGGCCCCGCCTGGAAGCCTAGTTTACAGCATGCGGGAAGCGAGCCTCCTCGGGAGAAGAGAAGGCAGCCCTGCTGTGTGCGGCTGCATTCACTGCTTTGGCGGAGCCGAGTGCGCCTCCAGTACAGCAGAGCTCCAGCTCTGCTCAGAGGCCCGATCTGGCAGAGTGCTGGCGTGAGGCTGCTCTGCCATGGGCGAGCCTTGCCCAGACTTGCCTCGCGGCTAGGCTTCCAGTCCAGGAAGGAGCGGGCTGCGCGAGACTGGGAGATGCTACTGGCGCCTTCCTGGCCTCAGCTCCACTCCTGCCTTGCCTTTGAACCTAGTCCCCAGGCGTTCTTGTGGAGGGCTTAGTTGCCGGTGGGTTGCACACTGCCAAGCGCTCCAGCTTGAGGGCTCTATTAGAGGCAAAGTGAGGGCAACTGGAAGTCTATTCTTACGGTTGCTTGACCGCCCAGACTCAGCACAGCACGGAGAGCACAAGGCTCACAGGGCCCCCGGCTGGGGTCTGCAGCCCCACACACGGGGAGGCTGACTCGGTGAGCACCCAGAAGGTGCCTGACAGACGTCATTTCCCTAGTGCTCTCCTCCCCAGCAGAGACGTGTGCAGGTGGTTGGGGCCTGCCCCTGCGTGTCTGGGCTCCCGTCCACAGCCCCAGCTCAGGGAAGCAGCTCCTGAGCCAAGACCTGTGGGAGGCGCCGGGGGCCCCGACAAAAGCCTAGTTTACAGCATGCGGGAAGCGAGCCTCTTCGGGAGAAGAGAAGGCAGCACTGCTGTGTGCGGCTGCATTCACTGCTTTGGCGGAGCTGAGTGCGCCTCCAGTACGGCAGAGCTCCAGCTCTGCTCAGAGGCCCGATCTGGCAGAGTCGCTGGCGTGAGGCTGCTCTGCCCTGGGCGAGCCTTGCCCAGACTTGCCTCACGGCTAGGCTTCCAGTCCAGGAAGGAGCGGGCTGCGCGAGACTGGGAGAGGCTACTGGCGCCTTCCTGGCCTCAGCTCCACTCCTGCCTTGCCTTTGCACCTAGTCCTCAGGCGTTCTTGTGGAGGGCTTAGTTGCCGGTGGGTTGCACACTGCCAAGCGCTCCAGCAGTGAGGGCTCTATTAGAGGCAATGGGAGGGCAACTGCAGGGCTCCTCCAGCGGTTGCTTGACCGCCCAGACTCAGCACAGCACGGAGAGCACAAGGCTCACAGGGCCTCTGGCTGTGGTCTGCAGCCCCACACACGCTGAGGCTGACTCGGTGAGCGCCCAGAAGGTGCCTGACAGACGTCATTTCCCTAGTGCTCTCCTCCCCAGCAGAGACGTGTGCAGGTGGTTTGGGCCTGCCCCTGCGTGTCTGGGCTCCCGTCCACAGCCCCAGCTCAGGGAAGCAGCTCCTCAGCCAAGACCTGTAGGAGGCGCGGGGCGCCCCCGCCTGGAAGCCTAGTTTACAGCATGAGGGAAGCGAGCCTCCTTGGGAGAAGAGGAGGCAGCCCAGATGCGTGGGGCTGCAATCACTGCTTGGGAGGAGCCGAGTGCGCCTCCAGTACGGTAGAGCTCCAGCTCTGCTCAGAGGCCCGATCTGGCAGAGTGCTGGCGTGAGGCTGCTCTGCCCTGGGCGAGCCTTTCCCAGACTTGCCTCGCGGCTAGGCTTCCAGTCCAGAAAGGAGCGGGCTGCGCGAGACTGGGAGATGCTACTGGCGCCTTCCTGGCCTCAGCTCCACTCCTGCCTTGCCTTTGCACCTAGTCCCCAGGCGTTCTTGTGGAGTGCTTAGTTGCCGGTGGGTTGCACACTGCCAAGCGCTCCAGCTTGAGGGCTCTAGTAGAGGCAAAGTGAGGGCAACTGAAAGTCTATTCTTACGGTTGCTTGACCGCCCAGACTCAGCACAGCACGGAGAGCAGAAGGCTCACAGGGCCCCTGGCTGGGGTCTGCAGCCCCACACACGCTGAGGCTGACTCGGTGAGCGCCCAGAAGGTGCCTGACAGACGTCATTTCCCTAGTGCTCTCCTCCCCAGCAGAGACGTGTGCAGGTGGTTGGGGCCTGCCCCTGCGTGTCTGGGCTCCCGTCCACAGCCCCAGCTCAGGGAAGCAGCTCCTGAGCCAAGACCTGTGGGAGGCGCAGGGGGCCCCGCCTGGAAGCCTAGATTAGAGCATGTGGGAAGCGAGCCTCCTCGGGAGAAGAGAAGGCAGCCCTGCTGTGTGTTGCTGCATTCACTGCTTTGGCGGAGCCGAGTGGGCCTCCAGTACGGCAGAGCTCCAGCTCTGCTCAGAGTCCCGATCTGGCAGAGTTGCTGGCGTGAGGCTGCTCTGCCCTAGGTGAGCCTTGCCCAGACTTGCCTCGCGGCTAGGCTTCCAGTCCAGAAAGGAGCGGGCTGCGCGAGACTGGGAGATGCTACTGGCGCCTTCCTGGCCTCAGCTCCACTCCTGCCTTGCCTTTGCACCTAGTCCCAAGGCGTTCTTGTGGAGGGCTTAGTTGCCGGTGGGTTGCACACTGCCAAGCGCTCCAGCTTGAGGGCTCTAGTAGAGGCAAAGTGAGGGCAAATGAAAGTCTATTCTTACGGTTGCTTGACCGCCAAGACTCAGCACAGCACGGAGAGCACAAGGCTCACAGGGCCTCTGGCTGTGGTCTGCAGCCCCACAAACGAGGAGGCTGACTCGTTGAGCGCCCAGAAGGTGCCTGACAGACGTCATTTCCCTAGTGCTCTCCTCCCCAGCAGAGACGTGTGCAGGTGGTTCGGGCCTGCCCCTGCGTGTCTGGGCTCCCGTCCACAGCCCCAACTCAGGGAAGCAGCTCCTCAGCCAAGACCTGTAGGAGGCGCGGGGCGCCCCCGCCTGGAAGCCTAGTGCACAGCATGAGGGAAGCGAGCCTCCTTGGGAGAAGAGGAGGCAGCCCAGATGCGTGGGGCTGCAATCACTGCTTGGGCGGAGCCGAGTGGGCCTCCAGTACGGCAGAGCTCCAGCTCTGCTCAGAGGCCCGATCTGGCAGAGTGCTGGCGTGAGGCTGCTCTGCCATGGGCGAGCCTTGCCCAGACTTGCCTCGCGGCTAGGCTTCCAGTCCAGAAAGGAGCGGGCTGCGCGAGACTGGGAGATGCTACTGGCGCCTTCCTGGCCTCAGCTCCACTCCTGCCTTGCCTTTGCACCTAGTCCCCAGGCGTTCTTGTGGAGGGCTTAGTTGCCGGTGGGTTGCACACTGCCAAGCGCTCCAGCTTGAGGGCTGTATTAGAGGCAAAGTGAGGGCAACTGAAAGTCTATTCTTACGGTTGCTTGACCGCCCAGACTCAGCACAGCACGGAGAGCACAAGGCTCACAGGGCCCCCGGCTGGGGTCTGCAGCCCCACACACGGGGAGGCAGACTCGGTGAGCGCCCAGAAGGTGCCTGACAGACGTCATTTCCCTAGTGCTCTCCTCCCCAGCAGAGACGTGTGCAGGTGGTTGGGGCCTGCCCCTGCGTGTCTGGGCTCCCGTCCACAGCCCCAGCTCAGGGAAGCAGCTCCTGAGCCAAGACCTGTGGGAGGCGCCGGGGGCCCCGCCTAGAACCCTAGTTTACAGCATGCGGGAAGCGAGCCTCTTCGGGAGAAGAGAAGGCAGCACTGCTGTGTGCGGCTGCATACACTGCTTTGGCGGAGTTGAGTGCGCCTCCCGTACGGCAGAGCTCCAGCTCTGCTCAGAGGCCCGATCTGGCAGAGTCGCTGGCGTGAGGCTGCTCTGCCCTGGGCGAGCCTTGCCCAGACTTGCCTCGCGGCTAGGCTTCCAGTCCAGGAAGGAGCGGGCTGCGCGAGACTGGGAGAGGCTACTGGCGCCTTCCTGGCCTCAGCTCCACTCCTGCCTTGCCTTTGCACCTAGTCCTCAGGCGTTCTTGTGGAGGGCTTAGTTGCCGGTGGGTTGCACACTGCCAAGCGCTCCCGCTTGAGGGCTCTAGTAGAAGCAAAGTGAGGGCAACTGAAAGTCTATTCTTACGGTTGCTTGACCGCCCACACTCAGCACAGCACGGAGAGCACAAGGCTCACAGGGACTCTGGCTGTGGTCTGCAGCCCCACACACGCTGAGGCTGACTCGGTGAGCGCCCAGAAGGTGCCTGACAGACGTCATTTCCCTAGTGCTCTCCTCCCCAGCAGAGACGTGTGCAGGTGGTTTGGGCCTGCCCCTGCGTGTCTGGGCTCCCGTCCACAGCCCCAGCTCAGGGAAGCAGCTCCTGAGCCAAGACATGTGGGAGGGCAGGGGGCCCCGCCTCGAAGCCTAGTTTACAGCATGTGGGAAGCGAGCCTCCTCGGGAGAAGAGAAGGCAGCCCTGATGTGTGCAGCTGCATTCACTGCTTTGGCGGAGCCGAGTGCGCCTCCAGTACGGCAGAGCTCCAGCTCTGCTCAGAGGCCCGATCTGGCAGAGTGCTGGCGTGAGGCTTCTCTGCCCTGGGCGAGCCTTGCCCAGACTTGCCTCGCGCCTAGGCTTTCAGTCCAGAAAGGAGCGGGCTGTGTGAGACTGGGAGATGCTACTGGGGCCTTCCTGGCCTCAGCTCCACTACTTCCTTGCCTTTGCGCCTAGTCCCCAGGGGTTCTTGTGGAGGGCTTAGTTGCCGGTGGGTTGCACACTGCCAAGCGCTCCAGCTTGAGGGCTCTAGTAGAGGCAAATGAGGGCAACTGGAAGTCTATTCTTACGGTTGCTTGACCGCCCAGACTCAGCACAGCACGGAGAGCACAAGGCTCTCAGGGCCCCTGGCTGGGGTCTGCAGCCCCACACACGCGGAGGCTGACTCGGTGAGCGCCCAGAAGGTGCCTGACAGACGTCATTTCCCTAGTGCTCTCCTCCCCAGCAGAGACGTGTGCAGGTGGTTGGGGCCTGCCCCTGCGTGTCTGGGCTCCCGTCCACAGCCCCAGCTCAGGGAAGCAGCTCCTGAGCCAAGACCTTTGGGAGGCGCAGGGGGCCCCGCCTGGAAGCCTAGTTTACAGCATGCGGGAAGCGAGCCTCCTCGGGAGAAGAGAAGGCAGCCCTGCTGTGTGCGGCTGCATTCACTGCTTTGGCGGAGCCGAGTGCGCCTCCAGTACGGCAGAGCTCCAGCTCTGCTCAGAGGCCCGATCTGGCAGAGTGCTGGCGTGAGGCTGCTCTGCCATGGGCGAGCCTTGCCCAGACTTGCCTCGCGGCTAGGCTTCCAGTCCAGGAAGGAGCGGGCTGCGCGAGACTGGGAGATGCTACTGGCGCCTTCCTGGCCTCAGCTCCACTCCTGCCTTGCCTTTGAACCTAGTCCCCAGGCGTTCTTGTGGAGGGCTTAGTTGCCGGTGGGTTGCACACTGCCAAGCGCTCCAGCTTGAGGGCTCTATTAGAGGCAAAGTGAGGGCAACTGGAAGTCTATTCTTACGGTTGCTTGACCGCCCAGACTCAGCACAGCACGGAGAGCACAAGGCTCACAGGGCCCCCGGCTGGGGTCTGCAGCCCCACACACGGGGAGGCTGACTCGGTGAGCACCCAGAAGGTGCCTGACAGACGTCATTTCCCTAGTGCTCTCCTCCCCAGCAGAGACGTGTGCAGGTGGTTGGGGCCTGCCCCTGCGTGTCTGGGCTCCCGTCCACAGCCCCAGCTCAGGGAAGCAGCTCCTGAGCCAAGACCTGTGGGAGGCGCCGGGGGGCCCGACTAGAAGCCTAGTTTACAGCATGCGGGAAGCGAGCCTCTTCGGGAGAAGAGAAGGCAGCACTGCTGTGTGCGGCTGCATTCACTGCTTTGGCGGAGCTGAGTGCGCCTGCAGTACGGCAGAGCTCCAGCTCTGCTCAGAGGCCCGATCTGGCAGAGTCGCTGGCGTGAGGCTGCTCTGCCCTGGGCGAGCCTTGCCCAGACTTGCCTCGCGGCTAGGCTTCCAGTCCAGGAAGGAGCGGGCTGCGCGAGACTGGGAGAGGCTACTGGCGCCTTCCTGGCCTCAGCTCCACTCCTGCCTTGCCTTTGCACCTAGTCCTCAGGCGTTCTTGTGGAGGGCTTAGTTGCCGGTGGGTTGCACACTGCCAAGCGCTCCAGCAGTGAGGGCTCTATTAGAGGCAATGGGAGGGCAACTGCAGGGCTCCTCCAGCGGTTGCTTGACCGCCCAGACTCAGCACAGCACGGAGAGCACAAGGCTCACAGGGCCTCTGGCTGTGGTCTGCAACCCCACACACGAGGAGGCTGACTCGGTGAGCGCCCAGAAGGTGCCTGACAGACGTCATTTCCCTAGTGCTCTCCTCCCCAGCAGAGACGTGTGCAGGTGGTTGGGGCCTGCCCCTGCGTGTCTGGGCTCCCTTCCACAGCCCCAGCTCAGGGAAGCAGCTCCTGAGCCAAGACCTTTGGGAGGCGCAGGGGGCCCCGCCTGGAAGCCTAGTTTACAGCATGCGGGAAGCGAGCCTCCTCGGGAGAAGAGAAGGCAGCCCTGCTGTGTGCGGCTGCATTCACTGCTTTGGCGGAGCCGAGTGCGCCTCCAGTACGGCAGAGCTCCAGCTCTGCTCAGAGGCCCGATCTGGCAGAGTGCTGGCGTGAGGCTGCTCTGCCATGGGCGAGCCTTGCCCAGACTTGCCTCGCGGCTAGGCTTCCAGTCCAGGAAGGAGCGGGCTGCGCGAGACTGGGAGATGCTACTGGCGCCTTCCTGGCCTCAGCTCCACTCCTGCCTTGCCTTTGAACCTAGTCCCCAGGCGTTCTTGTGGAGGGCTTAGTTGCCGGTGGGTTGCACACTGCCAAGCGCTCCAGCTTGAGGGCTCTATTAGAGGCAAAGTGAGGGCAACTGGAAGTCTATTCTTACGGTTGCTTGACCGCCCAGACTCAGCACAGCACGGAGAGCACAAGGCTCACAGGGCCCCCGGCTGGGGTCTGCAGCCCCACACACGGGGAGGCTGACTCGGTGAGCACCCAGAAGGTGCCTGACAGACGTCATTTCCCTAGTGCTCTCCTCCCCAGCAGAGACGTGTGCAGGTGGTTGGGGCCTGCCCCTGCGTGTCTGGGCTCCCGTCCACAGCCCCAGCTCAGGGAAGCAGCTCCTGAGCCAAGACCTGTGGGAGGCGCCGGGGGCCCCGACAAAAGCCTAGTTTACAGCATGCGGGAAGCGAGCCTCTTCGGGAGAAGAGAAGGCAGCACTGCTGTGTGCGGCTACATTCACTGCTTTGGCGGAGCTGAGTGCGCCTCCAGTACGGCAGAGCTCCAGCTCTGCTCAGAGGCCCGATCTGGCAGAGTCGCTGGCGTGAGGCTGCTCTGCCCTGGGCGAGCCTTGCCCAGACTTGCCTCGCGGCTAGGCTTCCAGTCCAGGAAGGAGCGGGCTGCGCGAGACTGGGAGAGGCTACTGGCGCCTTCCTGGCCTCAGCTCCACTCCTGCCTTGCCTTTGCACCTAGTCCTCAGGCGTTCTTGTGGAGGGCTTAGTTGCCGGTGGGTTGCACACTGCCAAGCGCTCCAGCAGTGAGGGCTCTATTAGAGGCAATGGGAGGGCAACTGCAGGGCTCCTCCAGCGGTTGCTTGACCGCCCAGACTCAGCACAGCACGGAGAGCACAAGGCTCACAGGGCCTCTGGCTGTGGTCTGCAGCCCCACACACGCTGAGGCTGACTCGGTGAGCGCCCAGAAGGTGCCTGACAGACGTCATTTCCCTAGTGCTCTCCTCCCCAGCAGAGACGTGTGCAGGTGGTTTGGGCCTGCCCCTGCGTGTCTGGGCTCCCGTCCACAGCCCCAGCTCAGGGAAGCAGCTCCTCAGCCAAGACCTGTAGGAGGCGCGGGGCGCCCCCGCCTGGAAGCCTAGTTTACAGCATGAGGGAAGCGAGCCTCCTTGGGAGAAGAGGAGGCAGCCCAGATGCGTGGGGCTGCAATCACTGCTTGGGAGGAGCCGAGTGCGCCTCCAGTACGGTAGAGCTCCAGCTCTGCTCAGAGGCCCGATCTGGCAGAGTGCTGGCGTGAGGCTGCTCTGCCCTGGGCGAGCCTTTCCCAGACTTGCCTCGCGGCTAGGCTTCCAGTCCAGAAAGGAGCGGGCTGCGCGAGACTGGGAGATGCTACTGGCGCCTTCCTGGCCTCAGCTCCACTCCTGCCTTGCCTTTGCACCTAGTCCCCAGGCGTTCTTGTGGAGTGCTTAGTTGCCGGTGGGTTGCACACTGCCAAGCGCTCCAGCTTGAGGGCTCTAGTAGAGGCAAAGTGAGGGCAACTGAAAGTCTATTCTTACGGTTGCTTGACCGCCCAGACTCAGCACAGCACGGAGAGCAGAAGGCTCACAGGGCCCCTGGCTGGGGTCTGCAGCCCCACACACGCTGAGGCTGACTCGGTGAGCGCCCAGAAGGTGCCTGACAGACGTCATTTCCCTAGTGCTCTCCTCCCCAGCAGAGACGTGTGCAGGTGGTTGGGGCCTGCCCCTGCGTGTCTGGGCTCCCGTCCACAGCCCCAGCTCAGGGAAGCAGCTCCTGAGCCAAGACCTTTGGGAGGCGCAGGGGGCCCCGCCTGGAAGCCTAGATTAGAGCATGTGGGAAGCGAGCCTCCTCGGGAGAAGAGAAGGCAGCCCTGCTGTGTGTTGCTGCATTCACTGCTTTGGCGGAGCCGAGTGGGCCTCCAGTACGGCAGAGCTCCAGCTCTGCTCAGAGTCCCGATCTGGCAGAGTTGCTGGCGTGAGGCTGCTCTGCCCTAGGTGAGCCTTGCCCAGACTTGCCTCGCGGCTAGGCTTCCAGTCCAGAAAGGAGCGGGCTGCGCGAGACTGGGAGATGCTACTGGCGCCTTCCTGGCCTCAGCTCCACTCCTGCCTTGCCTTTGCACCTAGTCCCCAGGCGTTCTTGTGGAGGGCTTAGTTGCCGGTGGGTTGCACACTGCCAAGCGCTCCAGCTTGAGGGCTCTAGTAGAGGCAAAGTGAGGGCAACTGAAAGTCTATTCTTACGGTTGCTTGACCGCCAAGACTCAGCACAGCACGGAGAGCACAAGGCTCACAGGGCCTCTGGCTGTGGTCTGCAGCCCCACAAACGAGGAGGCTGACTCGTTGAGCGCCCAGAAGGTGCCTGACAGACGTCATTTCCCTAGTGCTCTCCTCCCCAGCAGAGACGTGTGCAGGTGGTTCGGGCCTGCCCCTGCGTGTCTGGGCTCCCGTCCACAGCCCCAACTCAGGGAAGCAGCTCCTCAGCCAAGACCTGTAGGAGGCGCGGGGCGCCCCCGCCTGGAAGCCTAGTGCACAGCATGAGGGAAGCGAGCCTCCTTGGGAGAAGAGGAGGCAGCCCAGATGCGTGGGGCTGCAATCACTGCTTGAGCGGAGCCGAGTGGGCCTCCAGTACGGCAGAGCTCCAGCTCTGCTCAGAGGCCCGATCTGGCAGAGTGCTGGCGTGAGGCTGCTCTGCCATGGGCGAGCCTTGCCCAGACTTGCCTCGCGGCTAGGCTTCCAGTCCAGAAAGGAGCGGGCTGCGCGAGACTGGGAGATGCTACTGGCGCCTTCCTGGCCTCAGCTCCACTCCTGCCTTGCCTTTGCACCTAGTCCCCAGGCGTTCTTGTGGAGGGCTTAGTTGCCGGTGGGTTGCACACTGCCAAGCGCTCCAGCTTGAGGGCTGTATTAGAGGCAAAGTGAGGGCAACTGAAAGTCTATTCTTACGGTTGCTTGACCGCCCAGACTCAGCACAGCACGGAGAGCACAAGCCTCACAGGGCCCCCGGCTGGGGTCTGCAGCCCCACACACGGGGAGGCAGACTCGGTGAGCGCCCAGAAGGTGCCTGACAGACGTCATTTCCCTAGTGCTCTCCTCCCCAGCAGAGACGTGTGCAGGTGGTTGGGGCCTGCCCCTGCGTGTCTGGGCTCCCGTCCACAGCCCCAGCTCAGGGAAGCAGCTCCTGAGCCAAGACCTGTGGGAGGCGCCGGGGGCCCCGCCTAGAAGCCTAGTTTACAGCATGCGGGAAGCGAGCCTCTTCGGGAGAAGAGAAGGCAGCACTGCTGTGTGCGGCTGCATACACTGCTTTGGCGGAGTTGAGTGCGCCTCCCGTACGGCAGAGCTCCAGCTCTGCTCAGAGGCCCGATCTGGCAGAGTCGCTGGCGTGAGGCTGCTCTGCCCTGGGCGAGCCTTGCCCAGACTTGCCTCGCGGCTAGGCTTCCAGTCCAGGAAGGAGCGGGCTGCGCGAGACTGGGAGAGGCTACTGGCGCCTTCCTGGCCTCAGCTCCACTCCTGCCTTGCCTTTGCACCTAGTCCTCAGGCGTTCTTGTGGAGGGCTTAGTTGCCGGTGGGTTGCACACTGCCAAGCTCTCCCGCTTGAGGGCTCTAGTAGAAGCAAAGTGAGGGCAACTGAAAGTCTATTCTTACGGTTGCTTGACCGCCCACACTCAGCACAGCACGGAGAGCACAAGGCTCACAGGGACTCTGGCTGTGGTCTGCAGCCCCACACACGCTGAGGCTGACTCGGTGAGCGCCCAGAAGGTGCCTGACAGACGTCATTTCCCTAGTGCTCTCCTCCCCAGCAGAGACGTGTGCAGGTGGTTTGGGCCTGCCCCTGCGTGTCTGGGCTCCCGTCCACAGCCCCAGCTCAGGGAAGCAGCTCCTGAGCCAAGACATGTGGGAGGGCAGGGGGCCCCGCCTCGAAGCCTAGTTTACAGCATGTGGGAAGCGAGCCTCCTCGGGAGAAGAGAAGGCAGCCCTGATGTGTGCAGCTGCATTCACTGCTTTGGCGGAGCCGAGTGCGCCTCCAGTACGGCAGAGCTCCAGCTCTGCTCAGAGGCCCGATCTGGCAGAGTGCTGGCGTGAGGCTTCTCTGCCCTGGGCGAGCCTTGCCCAGACTTGCCTCGCGCCTAGGCTTTCAGTCCAGAAAGGAGCGGGCTGTGTGAGACTGGGAGATGCTACTGGGGCCTTCCTGGCCTCAGCTCCACTACTTCCTTGCCTTTGCGCCTAGTCCCCAGGGGTTCTTGTGGAGGGCTTAGTTGCCGGTGGGTTGCACACTGCCAAGCGCTCCAGCTTGAGGGCTCTAGTAGAGGCAAATGAGGGCAACTGGAAGTCTATTCTTACGGTTGCTTGACCGCCCAGACTCAGCACAGCACGGAGAGCACAAGGCTCTCAGGGCCCCTGGCTGGGGTCTGCAGCCCCAAACACGCGGAGGCTGACTCGGTGAGCGCCCAGAAGGTGCCTGACAGACGTCATTTCCCTAGTGCTCTCCTCCCCAGCAGAGACGTGTGCAGGTGGTTGGGGCCTGCCCCTGCGTGTCTGGGCTCCCGTCCACAGCCCCAGCTCAGGGAAGCAGCTCCTCAGCCAAGACCTGTAGGAGGTGCGGGGCGCCCCCGCCTGGAAGCCTAGTGCACAGCATGAGGGAAGCGAGCCTCCTTGGGAGAAGAGGAGGCAGCCCAGATGCGTGGGGCTGCAATCACTGCTTGGGCGGAGCCGAGTGGGCCTCCAGTACGGCAGAGCTCCAGCTCTGCTCAGAGGCCCGATCTGGCAGAGTGCTGGCGTGAGGCTGCTCTGCCCTGGGCGAGCCTTGCCCAGACTTGCCTCGCGGCTAGGCTTCCAGTCCAGAAAGGAGCGGGCTGCGCGAGACTGGGAGATGCTACTGGCGCCTTCCTGGCCTCAGCTCCACTCCTGCCTTGCCTTTGCACCTAGTCCCCAGGCGTTCTTGTGGAGGGCTTAGTTGCCGGTGGGTTGCACACTGCCAAGCGCTCCAGCTTGAGGGCTGTATTAGAGGCAAAGTGAGGGCAACTGGAAGTCTATTTTTACGGTTGCTTGACCGCCCAGACTCAGCACAGCACGGAGAGCACAAGGCTCACAGGGCCCCTGGTTGGGGTCTGCAGCCCCACACACGCGGAGGCTGACTCGGTGAGCGCCCAGAAGGTGCCTGACAGACGTCATTTCCCTAGTGCTCTCCTCCCCAGCAGAGACGTGTGCAGGTGGTTGGGGCCTCCCCCTGCGTGTCTGGGCTCCCGTCCACAGCCCCAGCTCAGGGAAGCAGCTCCTGAGCCAACTCCTTTGGGAGGCGCAGGCGGCCCCGCCTGGAAGCCTAGTTTACAGCATGCGGGAAGCGAACCTCCTCGGGAGAAGAGAAGGCAGCCCTGCTGTGTGCGGCTGCATTCACTGCTTTGGCGGAGCCGAGTGCGCCTCCAGTACGTCAGAGCTCCAGGTCTGCTCAGAGGCCCGATCTGGCAGAGTTACTGGCGTGAGGCTGCTCTGCCCTGGGCGAGCCTTGCCCAAACTTGCCTCGCGGATAGGCTTCCAGTCCAGAAAGGAGCGGGCTGCGCGAGACTGGGAGATGCTACTGGCGCCTTCCTGGCCTCAGCTCCACTCCTTCCTTGCCTTTGCGCCTAGTCCCCAGGGGTTCTTGTGGAGGGCTTAGTTGCCGGTGGGTTGCACACTGCCAAGCGCTCCAGCTTGAGGGCTCTAGTAGAGGCAAATGAGGGCAACTGGAAGTCTATTCTTACGGTTGCTTGACCGCCCAGACTCAGCACAGCACGGAGAGCACAAGGCTCTCAGGGCCCCTGGCTGGGGTCTGCAGCCCCAAACACGCGGAGGCTGACTCGGTGAGCGCCCAGAAGGTGCCTGACAGACGTCATTTCCCTAGTGCTCTCCTCCCCAGCAGAGACGTGTGCAGGTGGTTGGGGCCTGCCCCTGCGTGTCTGGGCTCCCGTCCACAGCCCCAGCTCAGGGAAGCAGCTCCTCAGCCAAGACCTGTAGGAGGCGCGGGGCGCCCCCGCCTGGAAGCCTAGTGCACAGCATGAGGGAAGCGAGCCTCCTTGGGAGAAGAGGAGGCAGCCCAGATGCGTGGGGCTGCAATCACTGCTTGGGCGGAGCCGAGTGCGCCTCCAGTACGGCAGAGCTCCAGCTCTGCTCAGAGGCCCGATCTGGCAGAGTGCTGGCGTGAGGCTGCTCTGCCCTGGGCGAGCCTTGCCCAGACTTGCCTCGCGGCTAGGCTTCCAGTCCAGAAAGGAGCGGGCTGCGCGAGACTGGGAGATGCTACTGGCGCCTTCCTGGCCTCAGCTCCACTCCTGCCTTGCCTTTGCACCTAGTCCCCAGGCGTTCTTGTGGAGGGCTTAGTTGCCGGTGGGTTGCACACTGCCAAGCGCTCCAGCTTGAGGGCTGTATTAGAGGCAAAGTGAGGGCAACTGGAAGTCTATTTTTACGGTTGCTTGACCGCCCAGACTCAGCACAGCACGGAGAGCACAAGGCTCACAGGGCCCCTGGTTGGGGTCTGCAGCCCCACACACGCGGAGGCTGACTCGGTGAGCGCCCAGAAGGTGCCTGACAGACGTCATTTCCCTAGTGCTCTCCTCCCCAGCAGAGACGTGTGCAGGTGGTTGGGGCCTCCCCCTGCGTGTCTGGGCTCCCGTCCACAGCCCCAGCTCAGGGAAGCAGCTCCTGAGCCAACTCCTTTGGGAGGCGCAGGCGGCCCCGCCTGGAAGCCTAGTTTACAGCATGCGGGAAGCGAACCTCCTCGGGAGAAGAGAAGGCAGCCCTGCTGTGTGCGGCTGCATTCACTGCTTTGGCGGAGCCGAGTGCGCCTCCAGTACGTCAGAGCTCCAGGTCTGCTCAGAGGCCCGATCTGGCAGAGTTACTGGCGTGAGGCTGCTCTGCCCTGGGCGAGCCTTGCCCAAACTTGCCTCGCGGATAGGCTTCCAGTCCAGAAAGGAGCGGGCTGCGCGAGACTGGGAGATGCTACTGGCGCCTTCCTGGCCTCAGCTCCACTCCTTCCTTGCCTTTGCGCCTAGTCCCCAGGGGTTCTTGTGGAGGGCTTAGTTGCCGGTGGGTTGCACACTGCCAAGCGCTCCAGCTTGAGGGCTCTAGTAGAGGCAAATGAGGGCAACTGGAAGTCTATTCTTACGGTTGCTTGACCGCCCAGACTCAGCACAGCACGGAGAGCACAAGGCTCTCAGGGCCCCTGGCTGGGGTCTGCAGCCCCAAACACGCGGAGGCTGACTCGGTGAGCGCCCAGAAGGTGCCTGACAGACGTCATTTCCCTAGTGCTCTCCTCCCCAGCAGAGACGTGTGCAGGTGGTTGGGGCCTGCCCCTGCGTGTCTGGGCTCCCGTCCACAGCCCCAGCTCAGGGAAGCAGCTCCTCAGCCAAGACCTGTAGGAGGCGCGGGGCGCCCCCGCCTGGAAGCCTAGTGCACAGCATGAGGGAAGCGAGCCTCCTTGGGAGAAGAGGAGGCAGCCCAGATGCGTGGGGCTGCAATCACTGCTTGGGCGGAGCCGAGTGCGCCTCCAGTACGGCAGAGCTCCAGCTCTGCTCAGAGGCCCGATCTGGCAGAGTGCTGGCGTGAGGCTGCTCTGCCCTGGGCGAGCCTTGCCCAGACTTGCCTCGCGGCTAGGCTTCCAGTCCAGAAAGGAGCGGGCTGCGCGAGACTGGGAGATGCTACTGGCGCCTTCCTGGCCTCAGCTCCACTCCTGCCTTGCCTTTGCACCTAGTCCCCAGGCGTTCTTGTGAACGGCTTAGTTGCCGGTGGGTTGCACACTGCCAAGCGCTCCAGCTTGAGGGCTCTAGTAGAGGCAAAGTGAGGGCAACTGAAAGTCTATTCTTACGGTTGCTTGACCGCCCAGACTCAGCACAGCACGGAGAGCACAAGGCTCACAGGGCCCCTGGCTGGGGTCTGCAGCCCCACACACGCGGAGGCTGACTCGGTGAGCGCCCAGAAGGTGCCTAACAGACGTCATTTCCCTAGTGCTCTCCTCCCCAGCAGAGACGTGTGCAGGTGGTTGGGGCCTCCCCCTGCGTGTCTGGGCTCCCGTCCACAGCCTCAGCTCAGGGAAGCAGCTCCTGAGCCAACTCCTTTGGGAGTCGCAGGGGGCCCCGCCTGGAAGCCTAGTTTACAGCATGCGGGAAGCGAACCTCCTCGGGAGAAGAGAAGGCAGCCCTGCTGTGTGCGGCTGCATTCACTGCTTTGGCGGAGCCGAGTGCGCCTCCAGTACGGCAGAGCTCCAGGTCTGCTCAGAGGCCCGATCTGGCAGAGTTACTGGCGTGAGGCTGCTCTGCCCTGGGCGAGCCTTGCCCAAACTTGCCTCGCGGCTAGGCTTCCAGTCCAGAAAGGAGCGGGCTGCGCGAGACTGGGAGATGCTACTGGCGCCTTCCTGGCCTCAGCTCCACTCCTGCCTTGCCTTTGCGCCTAGTCCCCAGGGGTTCTTGTGGAGGGCTTAGTTGCCGGTGGGTTGCACACTGCCAAGCGCTCCAGCTTGAGGGCTCTAGTAGAGGCAAATGAGGGCAACTGGAAGTCTATTCTTACGGTTGCTTGACCGCCCAGACTCAGCACAGCACGGAGAGCACAAGGCTCTCAGGGCCCCTGGCTGGGGTCTGCAGCCCCAAACACGCGGAGGCTGACTCGGTGAGCGCCCAGAAGGTGCCTGACAGACGTCATTTCCCTAGTGCTCTCCTCCCCAGCAGAGACGTGTGCAGGTGGTTGGGGCCTGCCCCTGCGTGTCTGGGCTCCCGTCCACAGCCCCAGCTCAGGGAAGCAGCTCCTCAGCCAAGACCTGTAGGAGGTGCGGGGCGCCCCCGCCTGGAAGCCTAGTGCACAGCATGAGGGAAGCGAGCCTCCTTGGGAGAAGAGGAGGCAGCCCAGATGCGTGGGGCTGCAATCACTGCTTGGGCGGAGCCGAGTGGGCCTCCAGTACGGCAGAGCTCCAACTCTGCTCAGAGGCCCGATCTGGCAGAGTGCTGGCGTGAGGCTGCTCTGCCCTGGGCGAGCCTTGCCCAGACTTGCCTCGCGGCTAGGCTTCCAGTCCAGAAAGGAGCGGGCTGCGCGAGACTGGGAGATGCTACTGGCGCCTTCCTGGCCTCAGCTCCACTCCTGCCTTGCCTTTGCACCTAGTCCCCAGGCGTTCTTGTGGAGGGCTTAGTTGCCGGTGGGTTGCACACTGCCAAGCGCTCCAGCTTGAGGGCTGTATTAGAGGCAAAGTGAGGGCAACTGGAAGTCTATTTTTACGGTTGCTTGACCGCCCAGACTCAGCACAGCACGGAGAGCACAAGGCTCACAGGGCCCCTGGTTGGGGTCTGCAGCCCCACACACGCGGAGGCTGACTCGGTGAGCCCCCAGAAGGTGCCTGACAGACGTCATTTCCCTAGTGCTCTCCTCCCCAGCAGAGACGTGTGCAGGTGGTTGGGGCCTCCCCCTGCGTGTCTGGGCTCCCGTCCACAGCCCCAGCTCAGGGAAGCAGCTCCTGAGCCAACTCCTTTGGGAGGCGCAGGCGGCCCCGCCTGGAAGCCTAGTTTACAGCATGCGGGAAGCGAACCTCCTCGGGAGAAGAGAAGGCAGCCCTGCTGTGTGCGGCTGCATTCACTGCTTTGGCGGAGCCGAGTGAGCCTCCAGTACGTCAGAGCTCCAGGTCTGCTCAGAGGCCCGATCTGGCAGAGTTACTGGCGTGAGGCTGCTCTGCCCTGGGCGAGCCTTGCCCAAACTTGCCTCGCGGATAGGCTTCCAGTCCAGAAAGGAGCGGGCTGCGCGAGACTGGGAGATGCTACTGGCGCCTTCCTGGCCTCAGCTCCACTCCTTCCTTGCCTTTGCGCCTAGTCCCCAGGGGTTCTTGTGGAGGGCTTAGTTGCCGGTGGGTTGCACACTGCCAAGCGCTCCAGCTTGAGGGCTCTAGTAGAGGCAAATGAGGGCAACTGGAAGTCTATTCTTACGGTTGCTTGACCGCCCAGACTCAGCACAGCACGGAGAGCACAAGGCTCTCAGGGCCCCTGGCTGGGGTCTGCAGCCCCAAACACGCGGAGGCTGACTCGGTGAGCGCCCAGAAGGTGCCTGACAGACGTCATTTCCCTAGTGCTCTCCTCCCCAGCAGAGACGTGTGCAGGTGGTTGGGGCCTGCCCCTGCGTGTCTGGGCTCCCGTCCACAGCCCCAGCTCAGGGAAGCAGCTCCTCAGCCAAGACCTGTAGGAGGCGCGGGGCGCCCCCGCCTGGAAGCCTAGTGCACAGCATGAGGGAAGCGAGCCTCCTTGGGAGAAGAGGAGGCAGCCCAGATGCGTGGGGCTGCAATCACTGCTTGGGCGGAGCCGAGTGCGCCTCCAGTACGGCAGAGCTCCAGCTCTGCTCAGAGGCCCGATCTGGCAGAGTGCTGGCGTGAGGCTGCTCTGCCCTGGGCGAGCCTTGCCCAGACTTGCCTCGCGGCTAGGCTTCCAGTCCAGAAAGGAGCGGGCTGCGCGAGACTGGGAGATGCTACTGGCGCCTTCCTGGCCTCAGCTCCACTCCTGCCTTGCCTTTGCACCTAGTCCCCAGGCGTTCTTGTGGAGGGCTTAGTTGCCGGTGGGTTGCACACTGCCAAGCGCTCCAGCTTGAGGGCTGTATTAGAGGCAAAGTGAGGGCAACTGGAAGTCTATTTTTACGGTTGCTTGACCGCCCAGACTCAGCACAGCACGGAGAGCACAAGGCTCACAGGGCCCCTAGTTGGGGTCTGCAGCCCCACACACGCGGAGGCTGACTCGGTGAGCGCCCAGAAGGTGCCTGACAGACGTCATTTCCCTAGTGCTCTCCTCCCCAGCAGAGACGTGTGCAGGTGGTTGGGGCCTCCCCCTGCGTGTCTGGGCTCCCGTCCACAGCCCCAGCTCAGGGAAGCAGCTCCTGAGCCAACTCCTTTGGGAGGCGCAGGCGGCCCCGCCTGGAAGCCTAGTTTACAGCATGCGGGAAGCGAACCTCCTCGGGAGAAGAGAAGGCAGCCCTGCTGTGTGCGGCTGCATTCACTGCTTTGGCGGAGCCGAGTGCGCCTCCAGTACGTCAGAGCTCCAGGTCTGCTCAGAGGCCCGATCTGGCAGAGTTACTGGCGTGAGGCTGCTCTGCCCTGGGCGAGCCTTGCCCAAACTTGCCTCGCGGATAGGCTTCCAGTCCAGAAAGGAGCGGGCTGCGCGAGACTGGGAGATGCTACTGGCGCCTTCCTGGCCTCAGCTCCACTCCTTCCTTGCCTTTGCGCCGAGTCCCCAGGGGTTCTTGTGGAGGGCTTAGTTGCCGGTGGGTTGCACACTGCCAAGCGCTCCAGCTTGAGGGCTCTAGTAGAGGCAAATGAGGGCAACTGGAAGTCTATTCTTACGGTTGCTTGACCGCCCAGACTCAGCACAGCACGGAGAGCACAAGGCTCTCAGGGCCCCTGGCTGGGGTCTGCAGCCCCAAACACGCGGAGGCTGACTCGGTGAGCGCCCAGAAGGTGCCTGACAGACGTCATTTCCCTAGTGCTCTCCTCCCCAGCAGAGACGTGTGCAGGTGGTTGGGGCCTGCCCCTGCGTGTCTGGGCTCCCGTCCACAGCCCCAGCTCAGGGAAGCAGCTCCTCAGCCAAGACCTGTAGGAGGCGCGGGGCGCCCCCGCCTGGAAGCCTAGTGCACAGCATGAGGGAAGCGAGCCTCCTTGGGAGAAGAGGAGGCAGCCCAGATGCGTGGGGCTGCAATCACTGCTTGGGCGGAGCCGAGTGCGCCTCCAGTACGGCAGAGCTCCAGCTCTGCTCAGAGGCCCGATCTGGCAGAGTGCTGGCGTGAGGCTGCTCTGCCCTGGGCGAGCCTTGCCCAGACTTGCCTCGCGGCTAGGCTTCCAGTCCAGAAAGGAGCGGGCTGCGCGAGACTGGGAGATGCTACTGGCGCCTTCCTGGCCTCAGCTCCACTCCTGCCTTGCCTTTGCACCTAGTCCCCAGGCGTTCTTGTGGAGGGCTTAGTTGCCGGTGGGTTGCACACTGCCAAGCGCTCCAGCTTGAGGGCTGTATTAGAGGCAAAGTGAGGGCAACTGGAAGTCTATTTTTACGGTTGCTTGACCGCCCAGACTCAGCACAGCACGGAGAGCACAAGGCTCACAGGGCCCCTGGTTGGGGTCTGCAGCCCCACACACGCGGAGGCTGACTCGGTGAGCGCCCAGAAGGTGCCTGACAGACGTCATTTCCCTAGTGCTCTCCTCCCCAGCAGAGACGTGTGCAGGTGGTTGGGGCCTCCCCCTGCGTGTCTGGGCTCCCGTCCACAGCCCCAGCTCAGGGAAGCAGCTCCTGAGCCAACTCCTTTGGGAGGCGCAGGCGGCCCCGCCTGGAAGCCTAGTTTACAGCATGCGGGAAGCGAACCTCCTCGGGAGAAGAGAAGGCAGCCCTGCTGTGTGCGGCTGCATTCACTGCTTTGGCGGAGCCGAGTGCGCCTCCAGTACGTCAGAGCTCCAGGTCTGCTCAGAGGCCCGATCTGGCAGAGTTACTGGCGTGAGGCTGCTCTGCCCTGGGCGAGCCTTGCCCAAACTTGCCTCGCGGATAGGCTTCCAGTCCAGAAAGGAGCGGGCTGCGCGAGACTGGGAGATGCTACTGGCGCCTTCCTGGCCTCAGCTCCACTCCTTCCTTGCCTTTGCGCCTAGTCCCCAGGGGTTCTTGTGGAGGGCTTAGTTGCCGGTGGGTTGCACACTGCCAAGCGCTCCAGCTTGAGGGCTCTAGTAGAGGCAAATGAGGGCAACTGGAAGTCTATTCTTACGGTTGCTTGACCGCCCAGACTCAGCACAGCACGGAGAGCACAAGGCTCTCAGGGCCCCTGGCTGGGGTCTGCAGCCCCAAACACGCGGAGGCTGACTCGGTGAGCGCCCAGAAGGTGCCTGACAGACGTCATTTCCCTAGTGCTCTCCTCCCCAGCAGAGACGTGTGCAGGTGGTTGGGGCCTGCCCCTGCGTGTCTGGGCTCCCGTCCACAGCCCCAGCTCAGGGAAGCAGCTCCTCAGCCAAGACCTGTAGGAGGCGCGGGGCGCCCCCGCCTGGAAGCCTAGTGCACAGCATGAGGGAAGCGAGCCTCCTTGGGAGAAGAGGAGGCAGCCCAGATGCGTGGGGCTGCAATCACTGCTTGGGCGGAGCCGAGTGCGCCTCCAGTACGGCAGAGCTCCAGCTCTGCTCAGAGGCCCGATCTGGCAGAGTGCTGGCGTGAGGCTGCTCTGCCCTGGGCGAGCCTTGCCCAGACTTGCCTCGCGGCTAGGCTTCCAGTCCAGAAAGGAGCGGGCTGCGCGAGACTGGGAGATGCTACTGGCGCCTTCCTGGCCTCAGCTCCACTCCTGCCTTGCCTTTGCACCTAGTCCCCAGGCGTTCTTGTGGAGGGCTTAGTTGCCGGTGGGTTGCACACTGCCAAGCGCTCCAGCTTGAGGGCTGTATTAGAGGCAAAGTGAGGGCAACTGGAAGTCTATTTTTACGGTTGCTTGACCGCCCAGACTCAGCACAGCACGGAGAGCACAAGGCTCACAGGGCCCCTGGTTGGGGTCTGCAGCCCCACACACGCGGAGGCTGACTCGGTGAGCGCCCAGAAGGTGCCTGACAGACGTCATTTCCCTAGTGCTCTCCTCCCCAGCAGAGACGTGTGCAGGTGGTTGGGGCCTCCCCCTGCGTGTCTGGGCTCCCGTCCACAGCCCCAGCTCAGGGAAGCAGCTCCTGAGCCAACTCCTTTGGGAGGCGCAGGCGGCCCCGCCTGGAAGCCTAGTTTACAGCATGCGGGAAGCGAACCTCCTCGGGAGAAGAGAAGGCAGCCCTGCTGTGTGCGGCTGCATTCACTGCTTTGGCGGAGCCGAGTGCGCCTCCAGTACGTCAGAGCTCCAGGTCTGCTCAGAGGCCCGATCTGGCAGAGTTACTGGCGTGAGGCTGCTCTGCCCTGGGCGAGCCTTGCCCAAACTTGCCTCGCGGATAGGCTTCCAGTCCAGAAAGGAGCGGGCTGCGCGAGACTGGGAGATGCTACTGGCGCCTTCCTGGCCTCAGCTCCACTCCTTCCTTGCCTTTGCGCCGAGTCCCCAGGGGTTCTTGTGGAGGGCTTAGTTGCCGGTGGGTTGCACACTGCCAAGCGCTCCAGCTTGAGGGCTCTAGTAGAGGCAAATGAGGGCAACTGGAAGTCTATTCTTACGGTTGCTTGACCGCCCAGACTCAGCACAGCACGGAGAGCACAAGGCTCTCAGGGCCCCTGGCTGGGGTCTGCAGCCCCAAACACGCGGAGGCTGACTCGGTGAGCGCCCAGAAGGTGCCTGACAGACGTCATTTCCCTAGTGCTCTCCTCCCCAGCAGAGACGTGTGCAGGTGGTTGGGGCCTGCCCCTGCGTGTCTGGGCTCCCGTCCACAGCCCCAGCTCAGGGAAGCAGCTCCTCAGCCAAGACCTGTAGGAGGCGCGGGGCGCCCCCGCCTGGAAGCCTAGTGCACAGCATGAGGGAAGCGAGCCTCCTTGGGAGAAGAGGAGGCAGCCCAGATGCGTGGGGCTGCAATCACTGCTTGGGCGGAGCCGAGTGCGCCTCCAGTACGGCAGAGCTCCAGCTCTGCTCAGAGGCCCGATCTGGCAGAGTGCTGGCGTGAGGCTGCTCTGCCCTGGGCGAGCCTTGCCCAGACTTGCCTCGCGGCTAGGCTTCCAGTCCAGAAAGGAGCGGGCTGCGCGAGACTGGGAGATGCTACTGGCGCCTTCCTGGCCTCAGCTCCACTCCTGCCTTGCCTTTGCACCTAGTCCCCAGGCGTTCTTGTGGAGGGCTTAGTTGCCGGTGGGTTGCACACTGCCAAGCGCTCCAGCTTGAGGGCTGTATTAGAGGCAAAGTGAGGGCAACTGGAAGTCTATTTTTACGGTTGCTTGACCGCCCAGACTCAGCACAGCACGGAGAGCACAAGGCTCACAGGGCCCCTGGTTGGGGTCTGCAGCCCCACACACGCGGAGGCTGACTCGGTGAGCGCCCAGAAGGTGCCTGACAGACGTCATTTCCCTAGTGCTCTCCTCCCCAGCAGAGACGTGTGCAGGTGGTTGGGGCCTCCCCCTGCGTGTCTGGGCTCCCGTCCACAGCCCCAGCTCAGGGAAGCAGCTCCTGAGCCAACTCCTTTGGGAGGCGCAGGCGGCCCCGCCTGGAAGCCTAGTTTACAGCATGCGGGAAGCGAACCTCCTCGGGAGAAGAGAAGGCAGCCCTGCTGTGTGCGGCTGCATTCACTGCTTTGGCGGAGCCGAGTGCGCCTCCAGTACGTCAGAGCTCCAGGTCTGCTCAGAGGCCCGATCTGGCAGAGTTACTGGCGTGAGGCTGCTCTGCCCTGGGCGAGCCTTGCCCAAACTTGCCTCGCGGATAGGCTTCCAGTCCAGAAAGGAGCGGGCTGCGCGAGACTGGGAGATGCTACTGGCGCCTTCCTGGCCTCAGCTCCACTCCTTCCTTGCCTTTGCGCCGAGTCCCCAGGGGTTCTTGTGGAGGGCTTAGTTGCCGGTGGGTTGCACACTGCCAAGCGCTCCAGCTTGAGGGCTCTAGTAGAGGCAAATGAGGGCAACTGGAAGTCTATTCTTACGGTTGCTTGACCGCCCAGACTCAGCACAGCACGGAGAGCACAAGGCTCTCAGGGCCCCTGGCTGGGGTCTGCAGCCCCAAACACGCGGAGGCTGACTCGGTGAGCGCCCAGAAGGTGCCTGACAGACGTCATTTCCCTAGTGCTCTCCTCCCCAGCAGAGACGTGTGCAGGTGGTTGGGGCCTGCCCCTGCGTGTCTGGGCTCCCGTCCACAGCCCCAGCTCAGGGAAGCAGCTCCTCAGCCAAGACCTGTAGGAGGCGCGGGGCGCCCCCGCCTGGAAGCCTAGTGCACAGCATGAGGGAAGCGAGCCTCCTTGGGAGAAGAGGAGGCAGCCCAGATGCGTGGGGCTGCAATCACTGCTTGGGCGGAGCCGAGTGCGCCTCCAGTACGGCAGAGCTCCAGCTCTGCTCAGAGGCCCGATCTGGCAGAGTGCTGGCGTGAGGCTGCTCTGCCCTGGGCGAGCCTTGCCCAGACTTGCCTCGCGGCTAGGCTTCCAGTCCAGAAAGGAGCGGGCTGCGCGAGACTGGGAGATGCTACTGGCGCCTTCCTGGCCTCAGCTCCACTCCTGCCTTGCCTTTGCACCTAGTCCCCAGGCGTTCTTGTGGAGGGCTTAGTTGCCGGTGGGTTGCACACTGCCAAGCGCTCCAGCTTGAGGGCTGTATTAGAGGCAAAGTGAGGGCAACTGGAAGTCTATTTTTACGGTTGCTTGACCGCCCAGACTCAGCACAGCACGGAGAGCACAAGGCTCACAGGGCCCCTGGTTGGGGTCTGCAGCCCCACACACGCGGAGGCTGACTCGGTGAGCGCCCAGAAGGTGCCTGACAGACGTCATTTCCCTAGTGCTCTCCTCCCCAGCAGAGACGTGTGCAGGTGGTTGGGGCCTCCCCCTGCGTGTCTGGGCTCCCGTCCACAGCCCCAGCTCAGGGAAGCAGCTCCTGAGCCAACTCCTTTGGGAGGCGCAGGCGGCCCCGCCTGGAAGCCTAGTTTACAGCATGCGGGAAGCGAACCTCCTCGGGAGAAGAGAAGGCAGCCCTGCTGTGTGCGGCTGCATTCACTGCTTTGGCGGAGCCGAGTGCGCCTCCAGTACGTCAGAGCTCCAGGTCTGCTCAGAGGCCCGATCTGGCAGAGTTACTGGCGTGAGGCTGCTCTGCCCTGGGCGAGCCTTGCCCAAACTTGCCTCGCGGATAGGCTTCCAGTCCAGAAAGGAGCGGGCTGCGCGAGACTGGGAGATGCTACTGGCGCCTTCCTGGCCTCAGCTCCACTCCTTCCTTGCCTTTGCGCCTAGTCCCCAGGGGTTCTTGTGGAGGGCTTAGTTGCCGGTGGGTTGCACACTGCCAAGCGCTCCAGCTTGAGGGCTCTAGTAGAGGCAAATGAGGGCAACTGGAAGTCTATTCTTACGGTTGCTTGACCGCCCAGACTCAGCACAGCACGGAGAGCACAAGGCTCTCAGGGCCCCTGGCTGGGGTCTGCAGCCCCAAACACGCGGAGGCTGACTCGGTGAGCGCCCAGAAGGTGCCTGACAGACGTCATTTCCCTAGTGCTCTCCTCCCCAGCAGAGACGTGTGCAGGTGGTTGGGGCCTGCCCCTGCGTGTCTGGGCTCCCGTCCACAGCCCCAGCTCAGGGAAGCAGCTCCTCAGCCAAGACCTGTAGGAGGCGCGGGGCGCCCCCGCCTGGAAGCCTAGTGCACAGCATGAGGGAAGCGAGCCTCCTTGGGAGAAGAGGAGGCAGCCCAGATGCGTGGGGCTGCAATCACTGCTTGGGCGGAGCCGAGTGCGCCTCCAGTACGGCAGAGCTCCAGCTCTGCTCAGAGGCCCGATCTGGCAGAGTGCTGGCGTGAGGCTGCTCTGCCCTGGGCGAGCCTTGCCCAGACTTGCCTCGCGGCTAGGCTTCCAGTCCAGAAAGGAGCGGGCTGCGCGAGACTGGGAGATGCTACTGGCGCCTTCCTGGCCTCAGCTCCACTCCTGCCTTGCCTTTGCACCTAGTCCCCAGGCGTTCTTGTGGAGGGCTTAGTTGCCGGTGGGTTGCACACTGCCAAGCGCTCCAGCTTGAGGGCTGTATTAGAGGCAAAGTGAGGGCAACTGGAAGTCTATTTTTACGGTTGCTTGACCGCCCAGACTCAGCACAGCACGGAGAGCACAAGGCTCACAGGGCCCCTGGTTGGGGTCTGCAGCCCCACACACGCGGAGGCTGACTCGGTGAGCGCCCAGAAGGTGCCTGACAGACGTCATTTCCCTAGTGCTCTCCTCCCCAGCAGAGACGTGTGCAGGTGGTTGGGGCCTCCCCCTGCGTGTCTGGGCTCCCGTCCACAGCCCCAGCTCAGGGAAGCAGCTCCTGAGCCAACTCCTTTGGGAGGCGCAGGCGGCCCCGCCTGGAAGCCTAGTTTACAGCATGCGGGAAGCGAACCTCCTCGGGAGAAGAGAAGGCAGCCCTGCTGTGTGCGGCTGCATTCACTGCTTTGGCGGAGCCGAGTGCGCCTCCAGTACGGCAGAGCTCCAGGTCTGCTCAGAGGCCCGATCTGGCAGAGTTACTGGCGTGAGGCTGCTCTGCCCTGGGCGAGCCTTGCCCAAACTTGCCTCGCGGATAGGCTTCCAGTCCAGAAAGGAGCGGGCTGCGCGAGACTGGGAGATGCTACTGGCGCCTTCCTGGCCTCAGCTCCACTCCTTCCTTGCCTTTGCGCCTAGTCCCCAGGGGTTCTTGTGGAGGGCTTAGTTGCCGGTGGGTTGCACACTGCCAAGCGCTCCAGCTTGAGGGCTCTAGTAGAGGCAAATGAGGGCAACTGGAAGTCTATTCTTACGGTTGCTTGACCGCCCAGACTCAGCACAGCACGGAGAGCACAAGGCTCTCAGGGCCCCTGGCTGGGGTCTGCAGCCCCAAACACGCGGAGGCTGACTCGGTGAGCGCCCAGAAGGTGCCTGACAGACGTCATTTCCCTAGTGCTCTCCTCCCCAGCAGAGACTTGTGCAGGTGGTTGGGGCCTGCCCCTGCGTGTCTGGGCTCCCGTCCACAGCCCCAGCTCAGGGAAGCAGCTCCTCAGCCAAGACCTGTAGGAGGCGCGGGGCGCCCCCGCCTGGAAGCCTAGTGCACAGCATGAGGGAAGCGAGCCTCCTTGGGAGAAGAGGAGGCAGCCCAGATGCGTGGGGCTGCAATCACTGCTTGGGCGGAGCCGAGTGCGCCTCCAGTACGGCAGAGCTCCAGCTCTGCTCAGAGGCCCGATCTGGCAGAGTGCTGGCGTGAGGCTGCTCTGCCCTGGGCGAGCCTTGCCCAGACTTGCCTCGCGGCTAGGCTTCCAGTCCAGAAAGGAGCGGGCTGCGCGAGACTGGGAGATGCTACTGGCGCCTTCCTGGCCTCAGCTCCACTCCTGCCTTGCCTTTGCACCTAGTCCCCAGGCGTTCTTGTGGAGGGCTTAGTTGCCGGTGGGTTGCACACTGCCAAGCGCTCCAGCTTGAGGGCTGTATTAGAGGCAAAGTGAGGGCAACTGGAAGTCTATTTTTACGGTTGCTTGACCGCCCAGACTCAGCACAGCACGGAGAGCACAAGGCTCACAGGGCCCCTGGTTGGGGTCTGCAGCCCCACACACGCGGAGGCTGACTCGGTGAGCGCCCAGAAGGTGCCTGACAGACGTCATTTCCCTAGTGCTCTCCTCCCCAGCAGAGACGTGTGCAGGTGGTTGGGGCCTCCCCCTGCGTGTCTGGGCTCCCGTCCACAGCCCCAGCTCAGGGAAGCAGCTCCTGAGCCAACTCCTTTGGGAGGCGCAGGCGGCCCCGCCTGGAAGCCTAGTTTACAGCATGCGGGAAGCGAACCTCCTCGGGAGAAGAGAAGGCAGCCCTGCTGTGTGCGGCTGCATTCACTGCTTTGGCGGAGCCGAGTGCGCCTCCAGTACGTCAGAGCTCCAGGTCTGCTCAGAGGCCCGATCTGGCAGAGTTACTGGCGTGAGGCTGCTCTGCCCTGGGCGAGCCTTGCCCAAACTTGCCTCGCGGCTAGGCTTCCAGTCCAGAAAGGAGCGGGCTGCGCGAGACTGGGAGATGCTACTGGCGCCTTCCTGGCCTCAGCTCCACTCCTGCCTTGCCTTTGCACCTAGTCCCCAGCCGTTCTTTTGGAGGGCTTAGTTGC
The DNA here is from genome assembly GCF_032405125.1 of Capricornis sumatraensis. Lineage (NCBI taxonomy): Eukaryota > Metazoa > Chordata > Mammalia > Artiodactyla > Bovidae > Capricornis > Capricornis sumatraensis. The sequence continues at coordinate 11,060,142 of NW_027184613.1, read as the reverse complement.
CAGTGGGTTGCACACTGCCAAGCGCTCCAGCAGTGAGGGCTCTATTAGAGGCAATGGGAGGGCAACTGCAGGGCTCCTCCAGCGGTTGCTTGACCGCCCAGACTCAGCACAGCACGGAGAGCACAAGGCTCACAGGGCCTCTGGCTGTGGTCTGCAGCCCCACACACGCTGAGGCTGACTCGGTGAGCGCCCAGAAGGTGCCTGACAGACGTCATTTCCCTAGTGCTCTCCTCCCCAGCAGAGACGTGTGCAGGTGGTTTGGGCCTGCCCCTGCGTGTCTGGGCTCCCGTCCACAGCCCCAGCTCAGGGAAGCAGCTCCTGAGCCAAGACATGTGGGAGGGCAGGGGGCCCCGCCTGGAAGTCTAGTTTACAGCATGTGGGAAGCGAGCCTCCTCGGGAGAAGAGAAGGCAGCCCTGATGTGTGCGGCTGCATTCACTGCTTTGGCGGAGCCGAGTGAGCCTCCAGTACGGCAGAGCTCCAGCTCTGCTCAGAGGCCCGATCTGGCAGAGTGCTGGCGTGAGGCTGCTCTGACTGGGCGAGCCTTGCCCAGACTTGCCTCGCGGCTAGGCTTCCAGTCCAGAAAGGAGCGGGCTGCGTGAGACTGGGAGATGCTACTGGCGCCTTCCTGGCCTCAGCTCCACTCCTGCCTTGCCTTTGCACCTAGTCCCCAGGCGTTCTTGTGGAGGGCTTAGTTGCCGGTGGGTTGCACACTGCCAAGCGCTCCAGCTTGAGGGCTCTAGTAGAGGCAAAGTGAGGGCAACTGAAAGTCTATTCTTACGGTTGCTTGACCGCCAAGACTCAGCACAGCACGGAGACCACAAGGCTCACAGGGCCTCTGGCTGTGGTCTGCAGCCCCACACACGAGGAGGCTGACTCGGTGAGCGCCCAGAAGGTGCCTGACAGACGTCATTTCCCTAGTGCTCTCCTCCCCAGCAGAGACGTGTGCAGGTGGTTGGGGCCTGCCCCTGCGTGTCTGGGCTCCCGTCCACAGCCCCAGCTCAGGGAAGCAGCTCCTCAGCCAAGACCTGTTGGAGGCGCGGGGCGCCCCCGCTTGGAAGCCTAGTGCACAGCATGAGGGAAGCGAGCCTCCTTGGGAGAAGAGGAGGCAGCCCAGATGCGTGGGGCTGCAATCACTGCTTGGGCGGAGCCGAGTGCGCCTCCAGTACGGCAGAGCTCCAGCTCTGCTCAGAGGCCCGATCTGGCAGAGTGCTGGCGTGAGGCTGCTCTGCCATGGGCGAGCCTTGCCCAGACTTGCCTCGCGGCTAGGCTTCCAGTCCAGGAAGGAGCGGGCTGCGCGAGACTTGGTGATGCTACTGGCGCCTTGCTGGCCTCAGCTCCACTCCTGCCTTGCCTTTGCACCTAGTCCCCAGGCGTTCTTCTGGATGGCTTAGTTGCCGGTGGGTTGCACACTGCCAAGCGCTCCAGGTTTAGGGCTCTATTAGAGGCAAAATGAGGGCAACTGGAAGTCTATTCTTACGGTTGCTTGACCGCCCAGACTCAGCACAGCACGGAGAGCACAAGGCTCACAGGGCCCCCGGCTGGGGTCTGCAGCCCCACACATGGGGAGGCTGACTCGGTGAGCGCCCAGAAGGTGCCTGACAGACGTCATTTCCCTAGTGCTCTCCTCCCCAGCAGAGACGTGTGCAGGTGGTTGGGGCCTGCCCCTGCGTGTCTGGGCTCCCGTCCACAGCCCCAGCTCAGGGAAGCAGCTCCTGAGCCAAGACCTGTGGGAGGCGCCGGGGGCCCCGCCTAGAAGCCTAGTTTACAGCATGTGGGAAGCGAGCCTCCTCGGGAGAAGAGAAGGCAGCCCTGATGTGTGCAGCTGCATTCACTGCTTTGGCGGAGCCGAGTGAGCCTCCAGTACGGCAGAGCTCCAGGTCTGCTCAGAGGCCCGATCTGGCAGAGTGCTGGCGTGAGGCTGCTCTGCCTGGGCGAGCCTTGCCCAGACTTGCCTCGCGGCTAGGCTTCCAGTCCAGAAAGGAGCGGGCTGCGCGAGACTGGGAGATGCTACTGGCGCCTTCCTGGCCTCAGCTCCACTCCTTCCTTGCCTTTGCGCCTAGTCCCCAGGGGTTCTTGTGGAGGGCTTAGTTGCCGGTGGGTTGCACACTGCCAAGCGCTCCAGCTTGAGGGCTCTAGTAGAGGCAAATGAGGGCAACTGGAAGTCTATTCTTACGGTTGCTTGACCGCCCAGACTCAGCACAGCACGGAGAGCACAAGGCTCTCAGGGCCCCTGGCTGGGGTCTGCAGCCCCAAACACGCGGAGGCTGACTCGGTGAGCGCCCAGAAGGTGCCTGACAGACGTCATTTCCCTAGTGCTCTCCTCCCCAGCAGAGACGTGTGCAGGTGGTTGGGGCCTGCCCCTGCGTGTCTGGGCTCCCGTCCACAGCCCCAGCTCAGGGAAGCAGCTCCTCAGCCAAGACCTGTAGGAGGCGCGGGGCGCCCCCGCCTGGAAGCCTAGTGCACAGCATGAGGGAAGCGAGCCTCCTTGGGAGAAGAGGAGGCAGCCCAGATGCGTGGGGCTGCAATCACTGCTTGGGCGGAGCCGAGTGCGCCTCCAGTACGGCAGAGCTCCAGCTCTGCTCAGAGGCCCGATCTGGCAGAGTGCTGGCGTGAGGCTGCTCTGCCCTGGGCGAGCCTTGCCCAGACTTGCCTCGCGGCTAGGCTTCCAGTCCAGAAAGGAGCGGGCTGCGCGAGACTGGGAGATGCTACTGGCGCCTTCCTGGCCTCAGCTCCACTCCTGCCTTGCCTTTGCACCTAGTCCCCAGGCGTTCTTGTGGAGGGCTTAGTTGCCGGTGGGTTGCACACTGCCAAGCGCTCCAGCTTGAGGGCTGTATTAGAGGCAAAGTGAGGGCAACTGGAAGTCTATTTTTACGGTTGCTTGACCGCCCAGACTCAGCACAGCACGGAGAGCACAAGGCTCACAGGGCCCCTGGTTGGGGTCTGCAGCCCCACACACGCGGAGGCTGACTCGGTGAGCGCCCAGAAGGTGCCTGACAGACGTCATTTCCCTAGTGCTCTCCTCCCCAGCAGAGACGTGTGCAGGTGGTTGGGGCCTCCCCCTGCGTGTCTGGGCTCCCGTCCACAGCCCCAGCTCAGGGAAGCAGCTCCTGAGCCAACTCCTTTGGGAGGCGCAGGCGGCCCCGCCTGGAAGCCTAGTTTACAGCATGCGGGAAGCGAACCTCCTCGGGAGAAGAGAAGGCAGCCCTGCTGTGTGCGGCTGCATTCACTGCTTTGGCGGAGCCGAGTGCGCCTCCAGTACGTCAGAGCTCCAGGTCTGCTCAGAGGCCCGATCTGGCAGAGTTACTGGCGTGAGGCTGCTCTGCCCTGGGCGAGCCTTGCCCAAACTTGCCTCGCGGATAGGCTTCCAGTCCAGAAAGGAGCGGGCTGCGCGAGACTGGGAGATGCTACTGGCGCCTTCCTGGCCTCAGCTCCACTCCTTCCTTGCCTTTGCGCCTAGTCCCCAGGGGTTCTTGTGGAGGGCTTAGTTGCCGGTGGGTTGCACACTGCCAAGCGCTCCAGCTTGAGGGCTCTAGTAGAGGCAAATGAGGGCAACTGGAAGTCTATTCTTACGGTTGCTTGACCGCCCAGACTCAGCACAGCACGGAGAGCACAAGGCTCTCAGGGCCCCTGGCTGGGGTCTGCAGCCCCAAACACGCGGAGGCTGACTCGGTGAGCGCCCAGAAGGTGCCTGACAGACGTCATTTCCCTAGTGCTCTCCTCCCCAGCAGAGACGTGTGCAGGTGGTTGGGGCCTGCCCCTGCGTGTCTGGGCTCCCGTCCACAGCCCCAGCTCAGGGAAGCAGCTCCTCAGCCAAGACCTGTAGGAGGCGCGGGGCGCCCCCGCCTGGAAGCCTAGTGCACAGCATGAGGGAAGCGAGCCTCCTTGGGAGAAGAGGAGGCAGCCCAGATGCGTGGGGCTGCAATCACTGCTTGGGCGGAGCCGAGTGCGCCTCCAGTACGGCAGAGCTCCAGCTCTGCTCAGAGGCCCGATCTGGCAGAGTGCTGGCGTGAGGCTGCTCTGCCCTGGGCGAGCCTTGCCCAGACTTGCCTCGCGGCTAGGCTTCCAGTCCAGAAAGGAGCGGGCTGCGCGAGACTGGGAGATGCTACTGGCGCCTTCCTGGCCTCAGCTCCACTCCTGCCTTGCCTTTGCACCTAGTCCCCAGGCGTTCTTGTGGAGGGCTTAGTTGCCGGTGGGTTGCACACTGCCAAGCGCTCCAGCTTGAGGGCTGTATTAGAGGCAAAGTGAGGGCAACTGGAAGTCTATTTTTACGGTTGCTTGACCGCCCAGACTCAGCACAGCACGGAGAGCACAAGGCTCACAGGGCCTCTGGCTGTGGTCTGCAGCCCCACACACGCTGAGGCTGACTCGGTGAGCGCCCAGAAGGTGCCTGACAGACGTCATTTCCCTAGTGCTCTCCTCCCCAGCAGAGACGTGTGCAGGTGGTTTGGGCCTGCCCCTGCGTGTCTGGGCTCCCGTCCACAGCCCCAGCTCAGGGAAGCAGCTCCTGAGCCAAGACATGTGGGAGGGCAGGGGGCCCCGCCTGGAAGTCTAGTTTACAGCATGTGGGAAGCGAGCCTCCTCGGGAGAAGAGAAGGCAGCCCTGATGTGTGCGGCTGCATTCACTGCTTTGGCGGAGCCGAGTGAGCCTCCAGTACGGCAGAGCTCCAGCTCTGCTCAGAGGCCCGATCTGGCAGAGTGCTGGCGTGAGGCTGCTCTGACTGGGCGAGCCTTGCCCAGACTTGCCTCGCGGCTAGGCTTCCAGTCCAGAAAGGAGCGGGCTGCGTGAGACTGGGAGATGCTACTGGCGCCTTCCTGGCCTCAGCTCCACTCCTGCCTTGCCTTTGCACCTAGTCCCCAGGCGTTCTTGTGGAGGGCTTAGTTGCCGGTGGGTTGCACACTGCCAAGCGCTCCAGCTTGAGGGCTCTAGTAGAGGCAAAGTGAGGGCAACTGAAAGTCTATTCTTACGGTTGCTTGACCGCCAAGACTCAGCACAGCACGGAGACCACAAGGCTCACAGGGCCTCTGGCTGTGGTCTGCAGCCCCACACACGAGGAGGCTGACTCGGTGAGCGCCCAGAAGGTGCCTGACAGACGTCATTTCCCTAGTGCTCTCCTCCCCAGCAGAGACGTGTGCAGGTGGTTGGGGCCTGCCCCTGCGTGTCTGGGCTCCCGTCCACAGCCCCAGCTCAGGGAAGCAGCTCCTCAGCCAAGACCTGTTGGAGGCGCGGGGCGCCCCCGCTTGGAAGCCTAGTGCACAGCATGAGGGAAGCGAGCCTCCTTGGGAGAAGAGGAGGCAGCCCAGATGCGTGGGGCTGCAATCACTGCTTGGGCGGAGCCGAGTGCGCCTCCAGTACGGCAGAGCTCCAGCTCTGCTCAGAGGCCCGATCTGGCAGAGTGCTGGCGTGAGGCTGCTCTGCCATGGGCGAGCCTTGCCCAGACTTGCCTCGCGGCTAGGCTTCCAGTCCAGGAAGGAGCGGGCTGCGCGAGACTTGGTGATGCTACTGGCGCCTTGCTGGCCTCAGCTCCACTCCTGCCTTGCCTTTGCACCTAGTCCCCAGGCGTTCTTCTGGATGGCTTAGTTGCCGGTGGGTTGCACACTGCCAAGCGCTCCAGGTTTAGGGCTCTATTAGAGGCAAAATGAGGGCAACTGGAAGTCTATTCTTACGGTTGCTTGACCGCCCAGACTCAGCACAGCACGGAGAGCACAAGGCTCACAGGGCCCCCGGCTGGGGTCTGCAGCCCCACACATGGGGAGGCTGACTCGGTGAGCGCCCAGAAGGTGCCTGACAGACGTCATTTCCCTAGTGCTCTCCTCCCCAGCAGAGACGTGTGCAGGTGGTTGGGGCCTGCCCCTGCGTGTCTGGGCTCCCGTCCACAGCCCCAGCTCAGGGAAGCAGCTCCTGAGCCAAGACCTGTGGGAGGCGCCGGGGGCCCCGCCTAGAAGCCTAGTTTACAGCATGTGGGAAGCGAGCCTCCTCGGGAGAAGAGAAGGCAGCCCTGATGTGTGCAGCTGCATTCACTGCTTTGGCGGAGCCGAGTGAGCCTCCAGTACGGCAGAGCTCCAGGTCTGCTCAGAGGCCCGATCTGGCAGAGTGCTGGCGTGAGGCTGCTCTGCCTGGGCGAGCCTTGCCCAGACTTGCCTCGCGGCTAGGCTTCCAGTCCAGAAAGGAGCGGGCTGCGCGAGACTGGGAGATGCTACTGGCGCCTTCCTGGCCTCAGCTCCACTCCTTCCTTGCCTTTGCGCCTAGTCCCCAGGGGTTCTTGTGGAGGGCTTAGTTGCCGGTGGGTTGCACACTGCCAAGCGCTCCAGCTTGAGGGCTCTAGTAGAGGCAAATGAGGGCAACTGGAAGTCTATTCTTACGGTTGCTTGACCGCCCAGACTCAGCACAGCACGGAGAGCACAAGGCTCTCAGGGCCCCTGGCTGGGGTCTGCAGCCCCAAACACGCGGAGGCTGACTCGGTGAGCGCCCAGAAGGTGCCTGACAGACGTCATTTCCCTAGTGCTCTCCTCCCCAGCAGAGACGTGTGCAGGTGGTTGGGGCCTGCCCCTGCGTGTCTGGGCTCCCGTCCACAGCCCCAGCTCAGGGAAGCAGCTCCTCAGCCAAGACCTGTAGGAGGCGCGGGGCGCCCCCGCCTGGAAGCCTAGTGCACAGCATGAGGGAAGCGAGCCTCCTTGGGAGAAGAGGAGGCAGCCCAGATGCGTGGGGCTGCAATCACTGCTTGGGCGGAGCCGAGTGCGCCTCCAGTACGGCAGAGCTCCAGCTCTGCTCAGAGGCCCGATCTGGCAGAGTGCTGGCGTGAGGCTGCTCTGCCCTGGGCGAGCCTTGCCCAGACTTGCCTCGCGGCTAGGCTTCCAGTCCAGAAAGGAGCGGGCTGCGCGAGACTGGGAGATGCTACTGGCGCCTTCCTGGCCTCAGCTCCACTCCTGCCTTGCCTTTGCACCTAGTCCCCAGGCGTTCTTGTGGAGGGCTTAGTTGCCGGTGGGTTGCACACTGCCAAGCGCTCCAGCTTGAGGGCTGTATTAGAGGCAAAGTGAGGGCAACTGGAAGTCTATTCTTACGGTTGCTTGACCGCCCAGACTCAGCACAGCACGGAGAGCACAAGGCTCACAGGGCCCCTGGTTGGGGTCTGCAGCCCCACACACGCGGAGGCTGACTCGGTGAGCGCCCAGAAGGTGCCTGACAGACGTCATTTCCCTAGTGCTCTCCTCCCCAGCAGAGACGTGTGCAGGTGGTTGGGGCCTCCCCCTGCGTGTCTGGGCTCCCGTCCACAGCCCCAGCTCAGGGAAGCAGCTCCTGAGCCAACTCCTTTGGGAGGCGCAGGCGGCCCCGCCTGGAAGCCTAGTTTACAGCATGCGGGAAGCGAACCTCCTCGGGAGAAGAGAAGGCAGCCCTGCTGTGTGCGGCTGCATTCACTGCTTTGGCGGAGCCGAGTGCGCCTCCAGTACGTCAGAGCTCCAGGTCTGCTCAGAGGCCCGATCTGGCAGAGTTACTGGCGTGAGGCTGCTCTGCCCTGGGCGAGCCTTGCCCAAACTTGCCTCGCGGATAGGCTTCCAGTCCAGAAAGGAGCGGGCTGCGCGAGACTGGGAGATGCTACTGGCGCCTTCCTGGCCTCAGCTCCACTCCTTCCTTGCCTTTGCGCCTAGTCCCCAGGGGTTCTTGTGGAGGGCTTAGTTGCCGGTGGGTTGCACACTGCCAAGCGCTCCAGCTTGAGGGCTCTAGTAGAGGCAAATGAGGGCAACTGGAAGTCTATTCTTACGGTTGCTTGACCGCCCAGACTCAGCACAGCACGGAGAGCACAAGGCTCTCAGGGCCCCTGGCTGGGGTCTGCAGCCCCAAACACGCGGAGGCTGACTCGGTGAGCGCCCAGAAGGTGCCTGACAGACGTCATTTCCCTAGTGCTCTCCTCCCCAGCAGAGACGTGTGCAGGTGGTTGGGGCCTGCCCCTGCGTGTCTGGGCTCCCGTCCACAGCCCCAGCTCAGGGAAGCAGCTCCTCAGCCAAGACCTGTAGGAGGCGCGGGGCGCCCCCGCCTGGAAGCCTAGTGCACAGCATGAGGGAAGCGAGCCTCCTTGGGAGAAGAGGAGGCAGCCCAGATGCGTGGGGCTGCAATCACTGCTTGGGCGGAGCCGAGTGCGCCTCCAGTACGGCAGAGCTCCAGCTCTGCTCAGAGGCCCGATCTGGCAGAGTGCTGGCGTGAGGCTGCTCTGCCCTGGGCGAGCCTTGCCCAGACTTGCCTCGCGGCTAGGCTTCCAGTCCAGAAAGGAGCGGGCTGCGCGAGACTGGGAGATGCTACTGGCGCCTTCCTGGCCTCAGCTCCACTCCTGCCTTGCCTTTGCACCTAGTCCCCAGGCGTTCTTGTGGAGGGCTTAGTTGCCGGTGGGTTGCACACTGCCAAGCGCTCCAGCTTGAGGGCTGTATTAGAGGCAAAGTGAGGGCAACTGGAAGTCTATTTTTACGGTTGCTTGACCGCCCAGACTCAGCACAGCACGGAGAGCACAAGGCTCACAGGGCCTCTGGCTGTGGTCTGCAGCCCCACACACGCTGAGGCTGACTCGGTGAGCGCCCAGAAGGTGCCTGACAGACGTCATTTCCCTAGTGCTCTCCTCCCCAGCAGAGACGTGTGCAGGTGGTTTGGGCCTGCCCCTGCGTGTCTGGGCTCCCGTCCACAGCCCCAGCTCAGGGAAGCAGCTCCTGAGCCAAGACATGTGGGAGGGCAGGGGGCCCCGCCTGGAAGTCTAGTTTACAGCATGTGGGAAGCGAGCCTCCTCGGGAGAAGAGAAGGCAGCCCTGATGTGTGCGGCTGCATTCACTGCTTTGGCGGAGCCGAGTGAGCCTCCAGTACGGCAGAGCTCCAGCTCTGCTCAGAGGCCCGATCTGGCAGAGTGCTGGCGTGAGGCTGCTCTGACTGGGCGAGCCTTGCCCAGACTTGCCTCGCGGCTAGGCTTCCAGTCCAGAAAGGAGCGGGCTGCGTGAGACTGGGAGATGCTACTGGCGCCTTCCTGGCCTCAGCTCCACTCCTGCCTTGCCTTTGCACCTAGTCCCCAGGCGTTCTTGTGGAGGGCTTAGTTGCCGGTGGGTTGCACACTGCCAAGCGCTCCAGCTTGAGGGCTCTAGTAGAGGCAAAGTGAGGGCAACTGAAAGTCTATTCTTACGGTTGCTTGACCGCCAAGACTCAGCACAGCACGGAGACCACAAGGCTCACAGGGCCTCTGGCTGTGGTCTGCAGCCCCACACACGAGGAGGCTGACTCGGTGAGCGCCCAGAAGGTGCCTGACAGACGTCATTTCCCTAGTGCTCTCCTCCCCAGCAGAGACGTGTGCAGGTGGTTGGGGCCTGCCCCTGCGTGTCTGGGCTCCCGTCCACAGCCCCAGCTCAGGGAAGCAGCTCCTCAGCCAAGACCTGTTGGAGGCGCGGGGCGCCCCCGCTTGGAAGCCTAGTGCACAGCATGAGGGAAGCGAGCCTCCTTGGGAGAAGAGGAGGCAGCCCAGATGCGTGGGGCTGCAATCACTGCTTGGGCGGAGCCGAGTGCGCCTCCAGTACGGCAGAGCTCCAGCTCTGCTCAGAGGCCCGATCTGGCAGAGTGCTGGCGTGAGGCTGCTCTGCCATGGGCGAGCCTTGCCCAGACTTGCCTCGCGGCTAGGCTTCCAGTCCAGGAAGGAGCGGGCTGCGCGAGACTTGGTGATGCTACTGGCGCCTTGCTGGCCTCAGCTCCACTCCTGCCTTGCCTTTGCACCTAGTCCCCAGGCGTTCTTCTGGATGGCTTAGTTGCCGGTGGGTTGCACACTGCCAAGCGCTCCAGGTTTAGGGCTCTATTAGAGGCAAAATGAGGGCAACTGGAAGTCTATTCTTACGGTTGCTTGACCGCCCAGACTCAGCACAGCACGGAGAGCACAAGGCTCACAGGGCCCCCGGCTGGGGTCTGCAGCCCCACACATGGGGAGGCTGACTCGGTGAGCGCCCAGAAGGTGCCTGACAGACGTCATTTCCCTAGTGCTCTCCTCCCCAGCAGAGACGTGTGCAGGTGGTTGGGGCCTGCCCCTGCGTGTCTGGGCTCCCGTCCACAGCCCCAGCTCAGGGAAGCAGCTCCTGAGCCAAGACCTGTGGGAGGCGCCGGGGGCCCCGCCTAGAAGCCTAGTTTACAGCATGTGGGAAGCGAGCCTCCTCGGGAGAAGAGAAGGCAGCCCTGATGTGTGCAGCTGCATTCACTGCTTTGGCGGAGCCGAGTGAGCCTCCAGTACGGCAGAGCTCCAGGTCTGCTCAGAGGCCCGATCTGGCAGAGTGCTGGCGTGAGGCTGCTCTGCCTGGGCGAGCCTTGCCCAGACTTGCCTCGCGGCTAGGCTTCCAGTCCAGAAAGGAGCGGGCTGCGCGAGACTGGGAGATGCTACTGGCGCCTTCCTGGCCTCAGCTCCACTCCTGCCTTGCCTTTGCACCTAGTCCCCAGGCGTTCTTGTGGAGGGCTTAGTTGCCGGTGGGTTGCACACTGACAAGCGCTCCAGCTTGAGGGCTCTAGTAGAGGCAAAGTGAGGGCAACTGGAAGTCTATTCTTACGGTTGCTTGACCGCCAAGACTCAGCACAGCACGGAGACCACAAGGCTCACAGGGCCTCTGGCTGTGGTCTGCAGCCCCACACACGAGGAGGCTGACTCGGTGAGCGCCCAGCAGGTGCCTGACAGACGTCATTTCCCTAGTGCTCTCCTCCCCTGCAGAGACGTGTGCAGGTGGTTGGGGCCTGCACCTGCGTGTCTGGGCTCCCGTCCACAGCCCCAGCTCAGGGAAGCAGCTCCTCAGCCAAGACCTGTAGGAGGCGCGGGGCGCCCCCGCCTGGAAGTCTAGTGCACAACATGAGGGAAGCGAGCCTCCTTGGGAGAAGAGGAGGCAGCCCAGATGCGTGGGGCTGCAATCACTGCTTTGGCGCAGCCGAGTGCGCCTCCAGTACGGCAGAGCTCCAGCTCTGCTCAGAGGCCCGATCTGGCAGAGTGCTGGCGTGAGGCTGCTCTGCCCTGGGCGAGCCTTGCCCAGACTTGCCTCGCGGCTAGGCTTCCAGTCCAGAAAGGAGCGGGCTGCGCGAGACTGGGAGATGCTACTGGCGCCTTCCTGGCCTCAGCTCCACTCCTGCCTTCCCTTTGCACCTAGTCCCCAGGCGTTCTTGTGAAGGGCTTAGTTGCCGGTGGGTTGCACACTGCCAAGCGCTCCAGCTTGAGGGCTCTAGTAGAGGCAAAGTGAGGGCAACTGAAAGTCTATTCTTACGGTTGCTTGACCGCCCAGACTCAGCACAGCACGGAGAGCACAAGGCTTACAGGGCCCCCGGCTGTGGTCTGCAGCCCCACACACGCTGAGGCAGACTCGGTGAGCGCCCAGAAGGTGCCTGACAGACGTCATTTCCCTAGTGCTCTCCTCCCCAGCAGAGACGTGTGCAGGTGGTTGGGGCCTGCCCCTGCGTGTCTGGGCTCCCGTCCACAGCCCCAGCTCAGGGAAGCAGCTCCTGAGCCAAGACCTGTGGGAGGCGCCGGGGGCCCCGCCTAGAAGCCTAGTTTACAGCATGCGGGAAGCGAGCCTCTTCGGGAGAAGAGAAGGCAGCACTGCTGTGTGCGGCTGCATACACTGCTTTGGCGGAGTTGAGTGCGCCTCCCGTACGGCAGAGCTCCAGCTCTGCTCAGAGGCCCGATCTGGCAGAGTCGCTGGCGTGAGGCTGCTCTGCCCTGGGCGAGCCTTGCCCAGACTTGCCTCGCGGCTAGGCTTCCAGTCCAGGAAGGAGCGGGCTGCGCGAGACTGGGAGAGGCTACTGGCGCCTTCCTGGCCTCAGCTCCACTCCTGCCTTGCCTTTGCACCTAGTCCTCAGGCGTTCTTGTGGAGGGCTTAGTTGCCGGTGGGTTGCACACTGCCAAGCGCTCCCGCTTGAGGGCTCTAGTAGAAGCAAAGTGAGGGCAACTGAAAGTCTATTCTTACGGTTGCTTGACCGCCCACACTCAGCACAGCACGGAGAGCACAAGGCTCACAGGGACTCTGGCTGTGGTCTGCAGCCCCACACACGCTGAGGCTGACTCGGTGAGCGCCCAGAAGGTGCCTGACAGACGTCATTTCCCTAGTGCTCTCCTCCCCAGCAGAGACGTGTGCAGGTGGTTTGGGCCTGCCCCTGCGTGTCTGGGCTCCCGTCCACAGCCCCAGCTCAGGGAAGCAGCTCCTGAGCCAAGACATGTGGGAGGGCAGGGGGCCCCGCCTCGAAGCCTAGTTTACAGCATGTGGGAAGCGAGCCTCCTCGGGAGAAGAGAAGGCAGCCCTGATGTGTGCAGCTGCATTCACTGCTTTGGCGGAGCCGAGTGCGCCTCCAGTACGGCAGAGCTCCAGCTCTGCTCAGAGGCCCGATCTGGCAGAGTGCTGGCGTGAGGCTTCTCTGCCCTGGGCGAGCCTTGCCCAGACTTGCCTCGCGCCTAGGCTTTCAGTCCAGAAAGGAGCGGGCTGTGTGAGACTGGGAGATGCTACTGGGGCCTTCCTGGCCTCAGCTCCACTACTTCCTTGCCTTTGCGCCTAGTCCCCAGGGGTTCTTGTGGAGGGCTTAGTTGCCGGTGGGTTGCACACTGCCAAGCGCTCCAGCTTGAGGGCTCTAGTAGAGGCAAATGAGGGCAACTGGAAGTCTATTCTTACGGTTGCTTGACCGCCCAGACTCAGCACAGCACGGAGAGCACAAGGCTCTCAGGGCCCCTGGCTGGGGTCTGCAGCCCCAAACACGCGGAGGCTGACTAGGTGAGCGCCCAGAAGGTGCCAGACAGACGTCATTTCCCTAGTGCTCTCCTCCCCAGCAGAGACGTGTGCAGGTGGTTGGGGCCTGCCCCTGCGTGTCTGGGCTCCCGTCCACAGCCCCAGCTCAGGGAAGCAGCTCCTCAGCCAAGACCTGTAGGAGGTGCGGGGCGCCCCCGCCTGGAAGCCTAGTGCACAGCATGAGGGAAGCGAGCCTCCTTGGGAGAAGAGGAGGCAGCCCAGATGCGTGGGGCTGCAATCACTGCTTGGGCGGAGCCGAGTGGGCCTCCAGTACGGCAGAGCTCCAGCTCTGCTCAGAGGCCCGATCTGGCAGAGTGCTGGCGTGAGGCTGCTCTGCCCTTGGCGAGCCTTGCCCAGACTTGCCTCGCGGCTAGGCTTCCAGTCCAGAAAGGAGCGGGCTGCGCGAGACTGGGAGATGCTACTGGCGCCTTCCTGGCCTCAGCTCCACTCCTGCCTTGCCTTTGCACCTAGTCCCCAGGCGTTCTTGTGGAGGGCTTAGTTGCCGGTGGGTTGCACACTGCCAAGCGCTCCAGCTTGAGGGCTGTATTAGAGGCAAAGTGAGGGCAACTGGAAGTCTATTTTTACGGTTGCTTGACCGCCCAGACTCAGCACAGCACGGAGAGCACAAGGCTCACAGGGCCCCTGGTTGGGGTCTGCAGCCCCACACACGCAGAGGCTGACTCGGTGAGCGCCCAGAAGGTGCCTGACAGACGTCATTTCCCTAGTGCTCTCCTCCCCAGCAGAGACGTGTGCAGGTGGTTGGGGCCTCCCCCTGCGTGTCTGGGCTCCCGTCCACAGCCCCAGCTCAGGGAAGCAGCTCCTGAGCCAACTCCTTTGGGAGGCGCAGGCGGCCCCGCCTGGAAGCCTAGTTTACAGCATGCGGGAAGCGAACCTCCTCGGGAGAAGAGAAGGCAGCCCTGCTGTGTGCGGCTGCATTCACTGCTTTGGCGGAGCCGAGTGCGCCTCCAGTACGTCAGAGCTCCAGGTCTGCTCAGAGGCCCGATCTGGCAGAGTTACTGGCGTGAGGCTGCTCTGCCCTGGGCGAGCCTTGCCCAAACTTGCCTCGCGGATAGGCTTCCAGTCCAGAAAGGAGCGGGCTGCGCGAGACTGGGAGATGCTACTGGCGCCTTGCTGGCCTCAGCTCCACTCCTTCCTTGCCTTTGCGCCTAGTCCCCAGGGGTTCTTGTGGAGGGCTTAGTTGCCGGTGGGTTGCACACTGCCAAGCGCTCCAGCTTGAGGGCTCTAGTAGAGGCAAATGAGGGCAACTGGAAGTCTATTCTTACGGTTGCTTGACCGCCCAGACTCAGCACAGCACGGAGTGCACAAGGCTCTCAGGGCCCCTGGCTGGGGTCTGCAGCCCCAAACACGCGGAGGCTGACTCGGTGAGCGCCCAGAAGGTGCCTGACAGACGTCATTTCCCTAGTGCTCTCCTCCCCAGCAGAGACGTGTGCAGGTGGTTGGGGCCTGCCCCTGCGTGTCTGGGCTCCCGTCCACAGCCCCAGCTCAGGGAAGCAGCTCCTCAGCCAAGACCTGTAGGAGGCGCGGGGCGCCCCCGCCTGGAAGCCTAGTGCACAGCATGAGGGAAGCGAGCCTCCTTGGGAGAAGAGGAGGCAGCCCAGATGCGTGGGGCTGCAATCACTGCTTGGGCGGAGCCGAGTGCGCCTCCAGTACGGCAGAGCTCCAGCTCTGCTCAGAGGCCCGATCTGGCAGAGTGCTGGCGTGAGGCTGCTCTGCCCTGGGCGAGCCTTGCCCAGACTTGCCTCGCGGCTAGGCTTCCTGTCCAGAAAGGAGCGGGCTGCGCGAGACTGGGAGATGCTACTGGCGCCTTCCTGGCCTCAGCTCCACTCCTGCCTTGCCTTTGCACCTAGTCCCCAGGCGTTCTTGTGAACGGCTTAGTTGCCGGTGGGTTGCACACTGCCAAGCGCTCCAGCTTGAGGGCTCTAGTAGAGGCAAAGTGAGGGCAACTGAAAGTCTATTCTTACGGTTGCTTGACCGCCCAGACTCAGCACAGCACGGAGAGCACAAGGCTCACAGGGCCCCTGGCTGGGGTCTGCAGCCCCACACACGCGGAGGCTGACTCGGTGAGCGCCCAGAAGGTGCCTAACAGACGTCATTTCCCTAGTGCTCTCCTCCCCAGCAGAGACGTGTGCAGGTGGTTGGGGCCTCCCCCTGCGTGTCTGGGCTCCCGTCCACAGCCTCAGCTCAGGGAAGCAGCTCCTGAGCCAACTCCTTTGGGAGTCGCAGGGGGCCCCGCCTGGAAGCCTAGTTTACAGCATGCGGGAAGCGAACCTCCTCGGGAGAAGAGAAGGCAGCCCTGCTGTGTGCGGCTGCATTCACTGCTTTGGCGGAGCCGAGTGCGCCTCCAGTACGGCAGAGCTCCAGGTCTGCTCAGAGGCCCGATCTGGCAGAGTTACTGGCGTGAGGCTGCTCTGCCCTGGGCGAGCCTTGCCCAAACTTGCCTCGCGGCTAGGCTTCCAGTCCAGAAAGGAGCGGGCTGCGCGAGACTGGGAGATGCTACTGGCGCCTTCCTGGCCTCAGCTCCACTCCTGCCTTGCCTTTGCACCTAGTCCCCAGCCGTTCTTTTGGAGGGCTTAGTTGCCAGTGGGTTGCACACTGCCAAGCGCTCCAGCAGTGAGGGCTCTATTAGAGGCAATGGGAGGGCAACTGCAGGGCTCCTCCAGCGGTTGCTTGACCGCCCAGACTCAGCACAGCACGGAGAGCACAAGGCTCACAGGGCCTCTGGCTGTGGTCTGCAGCCCCACACACGCTGAGGCTGACTCGGTGAGCGCCCAGAAGGTGCCTGACAGACGTCATTTCCCTAGTGCTCTCCTCCCCAGCAGAGACGTGTGCAGGTGGTTTGGGCCTGCCCCTGCGTGTCTGGGCTCCCGTCCACAGCCCCAGCTCAGGGAAGCAGCTCCTGAGCCAAGACATGTGGGAGGGCAGGGGGCCCCGCCTGGAAGTCTAGTTTACAGCATGTGGGAAGCGAGCCTCCTCGGGAGAAGAGAAGGCAGCCCTGATGTGTGCGGCTGCATTCACTGCTTTGGCGGAGCCGAGTGAGCCTCCAGTACGGCAGAGCTCCAGCTCTGCTCAGAGGCCCGATCTGGCAGAGTGCTGGCGTGAGGCTGCTCTGACTGGGCGAGCCTTGCCCAGACTTGCCTCGCGGCTAGGCTTCCAGTCCAGAAAGGAGCGGGCTGCGTGAGACTGGGAGATGCTACTGGCGCCTTCCTGGCCTCAGCTCCACTCCTGCCTTGCCTTTGCACCTAGTCCCCAGGCGTTCTTGTGGAGGGCTTAGTTGCCGGTGGGTTGCACACTGACAAGCGCTCCAGCTTGAGGGCTCTAGTAGAGGCAAAGTGAGGGCAACTGAAAGTCTATTCTTACGGTTGCTTGACCGCCAAGACTCAGCACAGCACGGAGACCACAAGGCTCACAGGGCCTCTGGCTGTGGTCTGCAGCCCCACACACGAGGAGGCTGACTCGGTGAGCGCCCAGAAGGTGCCTGACAGACGTCATTTCCCTAGTGCTCTCCTCCCCAGCAGAGACGTGTGCAGGTGGTTGGGGCCTGCCCCTGCGTGTCTGGGCTCCCGTCCACAGCCCCAGCTCAGGGAAGCAGCTCCTCAGCCAAGACCTGTTGGAGGCGCGGGGCGCCCCCGCTTGGAAGCCTAGTGCACAGCATGAGGGAAGCGAGCCTCCTTGGGAGAAGAGGAGGCAGCCCAGATGCGTGGGGCTGCAATCACTGCTTGGGCGGAGCCGAGTGCGCCTCCAGTACGGCAGAGCTCCAGCTCTGCTCAGAGGCCCGATCTGGCAGAGTGCTGGCGTGAGGCTGCTCTGCCATGGGCGAGCCTTGCCCAGACTTGCCTCGCGGCTAGGCTTCCAGTCCAGGAAGGAGCGGGCTGCGCGAGACTTGGTGATGCTACTGGCGCCTTGCTGGCCTCAGCTCCACTCCTGCCTTGCCTTTGCACCTAGTCCCCAGGCGTTCTTCTGGATGGCTTAGTTGCCGGTGGGTTGCACACTGCCACGCGCTCCAGGTTTAGGGCTCTATTAGAGGCAAAATGAGGGCAACTGGAAGTCTATTCTTACGGTTGCTTGACCGCCCAGACTCAGCACAGCACGGAGAGCACAAGGCTCACAGGGCCCCCGGCTGGGGTCTGCAGCCCCACACATGGGGAGGCTGACTCGGTGAGCGCCCAGAAGGTGCCTGACAGACGTCATTTCCCTAGTGCTCTCCTCCCCAGCAGAGACGTGTGCAGGTGGTTGGGGCCTGCCCCTGCGTGTCTGGGCTCCCGTCCACAGCCCCAGCTCAGGGAAGCAGCTCCTGAGCCAAGACCTGTGGGAGGCGCCGGGGGCCCCGCCTAGAAGCCTAGTTTACAGCATGTGGGAAGCGAGCCTCCTCGGGAGAAGAGAAGGCAGCCCTGATGTGTGCAGCTGCATTCACTGCTTTGGCGGAGCCGAGTGAGCCTCCAGTACGGCAGAGCTCCAGGTCTGCTCAGAGGCCCGATCTGGCAGAGTGCTGGCGTGAGGCTGCTCTGCCTGGGCGAGCCTTGCCCAGACTTGCCTCGCGGCTAGGCTTCCAGTCCAGAAAGGAGCGGGCTGCGCGAGACTGGGAGATGCTACTGGCGCCTTCCTGGCCTCAGCTCCACTCCTGCCTTGCCTTTGCACCTAGTCCCCAGGCGTTCTTGTGGAGGGCTTAGTTGCCGGTGGGTTGCACACTGACAAGCGCTCCAGCTTGAGGGCTCTAGTAGAGGCAAAGTGAGGGCAACTGGAAGTCTATTCTTATGGTTGCTTGACCGCCAAGACTCAGCACAGCACGGAGACCACAAGGCTCACAGGGCCTCTGGCTGTGGTCTGCAGCCCCACACACGAGGAGGCTGACTCGGTGAGCGCCCAGAAGGTGCCTGACAGACGTCATTTCCCTAGTGCTCTCCTCCCCAGCAGAGACGTGTGCAGGTGGTTGGGGCCTGCACCTGCGTGTCTGGGCTCCCGTCCACAGCCCCAGCTCAGGGAAGCAGCTCCTCAGCCAAGACCTGTAGGAGGCGCGGGGCGCCCCCGCCTGGAAGTCTAGTGCACAACATGAGGGAAGCGAGCCTCCTTGGGAGAAGAGGAGGCAGCCCAGATGCGTGGGGCTGCAATCACTGCTTTGGCGCAGCCGAGTGCGCCTCCAGTACGGCAGAGCTCCAGCTCTGCTCAGAGGCCCGATCTGGCAGAGTGCTGGCGTGAGGCTGCTCTGCCATGGGCGAGCCTTGCCCAGACTTGCCTCGCGGCTAGGCTTCCAGTCCAGAAAGGAGCGGGCTGCGCGAGACTGGGAGATGCTACTGGCGCCTTCCTGGCCTCAGCTCCACTCCTGCCTTCCCTTTGCACCTAGTCCCCAGGCGTTCTTGTGAAGGGCTTAGTTGCCGGTGGGTTGCACACTGCCAAGCGCTCCAGCTTGAGGGCTCTAGTAGAGGCAAAGTGAGGGCAACTGAAAGTCTATTCTTACGGTTGCTTGACCGCCCAGACTCAGCACAGCACGGAGAGCACAAGGCTCACAGGGCCCCCGGCTGGGGTCTGCAGCCCCACACACGGGGAGGCAGACTCGGTGAGCGCCCAGAAGGTGCCTGACAGACGTCATTTCCCTAGTGCTCTCCTCCCCAGCAGAGACGTGTGCAGGTGGTTGGGGCCTGCCCCTGCGTGTCTGGGCTCCCGTCCACAGCCCCAGCTCAGGGAAGCAGCTCCTGAGCCAAGACCTGTGGGAGGCGCCGGGGGCCCCGCCTAGAAGCCTAGTTTACAGCATGCGGGAAGCGAGCCTCTTCGGGAGAAGAGAAGGCAGCACTGCTGTGTGCGGCTGCATGCACTGCTTTGGCGGAGTTGAGTGCGCCTCCCGTACGGCAGAGCTCCAGCTCTGCTCAGAGGCCCGATCTGGCAGAGTCGCTGGCGTGAGGCTGCTCTGCCCTGGGCGAGCCTTGCCCAGACTTGCCTCGCGGCTAGGCTTCCAGTCCAGGAAGGAGCGGGCTGCGCGAGACTGGGAGAGGCTACTGGCGCCTTCCTGGCCTCAGCTCCACTCCTGCCTTGCCTTTGCACCTAGTCCTCAGGCGTTCTTGTGGAGGGCTTAGTTGCCGGTGGGTTGCACACTGCCAAGCGCTCCCGCTTGAGGGCTCTAGTAGAAGCAAAGTGAGGGCAACTGAAAGTCTATTCTTACGGTTGCTTGACCGCCCACACTCAGCACAGCACGGAGAGCACAAGGCTCACAGGGACTCTGGCTGTGGTCTGCAGCCCCACACACGCTGAGGCTGACTCGGTGAGCGCCCAGAAGGTGCCTGACAGACGTCATTTCCCTAGTGCTCTCCTCCCCAGCAGAGACGTGTGCAGGTGGTTTGGGCCTGCCCCTGCGTGTCTGGGCTCCCGTCCACAGCCCCAGCTCAGGGAAGCAGCTCCTGAGCCAAGACATGTGGGAGGGCAGGGGGCCCCGCCTCGAAGCCTAGTTTACAGCATGTGGGAAGCGAGCCTCCTCGGGAGAAGAGAAGGCAGCCCTGATGTGTGCAGCTGCATTCACTGCTTTGGCGGAGCCGAGTGCGCCTCCAGTACGGCAGAGCTCCAGCTCTGCTCAGAGGCCCGATCTGGCAGAGTGCTGGCGTGAGGCTTCTCTGCCCTGGGCGAGCCTTGCCCAGACTTGCCTCGCGCCTAGGCTTTCAGTCCAGAAAGGAGCGGGCTGTGTGAGACTGGGAGATGCTACTGGGGCCTTCCTGGCCTCAGCTCCACTACTTCCTTGCCTTTGCGCCTAGTCCCCAGGGGTTCTTGTGGAGGGCTTAGTTGCCGGTGGGTTGCACACTGCCAAGCGCTCCAGCTTGAGGGCTCTAGTAGAGGCAAATGAGGGCAACTGGAAGTCTATTCTTACGGTTGCTTGACCGCCCAGACTCAGCACAGCACGGAGAGCACAAGGCTCTCAGGGCCCCTGGCTGGGGTCTGCAGCCCCAAACACGCGGAGGCTGACTCGGTGAGCGCCCAGAAGGTGCCTGACAGACGTCATTTCCCTAGTGCTCTCCTCCCCAGCAGAGACGTGTGCAGGTGGTTGGGGCCTGCCCCTGCGTGTCTGGGCTCCCGTCCACAGCCCCAGCTCAGGGAAGCAGCTCCTCAGCCAAGACCTGTAGGAGGTGCGGGGCGCCCCCGCCTGGAAGCCTAGTGCACAGCATGAGGGAAGCGAGCCTCCTTGGGAGAAGAGGAGGCAGCCCAGATGCGTGGGGCTGCAATCACTGCTTGGGCGGAGCCGAGTGGGCCTCCAGTACGGCAGAGCTCCAGCTCTGCTCAGAGGCCCGATCTGGCAGAGTGCTGGCGTGAGGCTGCTCTGCCCTGGGCGAGCCTTGCCCAGACTTGCCTCGCGGCTAGGCTTCCAGTCCAGAAAGGAGCGGGCTGCGCGAGACTGGGAGATGCTACTGGCGCCTTCCTGGCCTCAGCTCCACTCCTGCCTTGCCTTTGCACCTAGTCCCCAGGCGTTCTTGTGGAGGGCTTAGTTGCCGGTGGGTTGCACACTGCCAAGCGCTCCAGCTTGAGGGCTGTATTAGAGGCAAAGTGAGGGCAACTGGAAGTCTATTTTTACGGTTGCTTGACCGCCCAGACTCAGCACAGCACGGAGAGCACAAGGCTCACAGGGCCCCTGGTTGGGGTCTGCAGCCCCACACACGCAGAGGCTGACTCGGTGAGCGCCCAGAAGGTGCCTGACAGACGTCATTTCCCTAGTGCTCTCCTCCCCAGCAGAGACGTGTGCAGGTGGTTGGGGCCTCCCCCTGCGTGTCTGGGCTCCCGTCCACAGCCCCAGCTCAGGGAAGCAGCTCCTGAGCCAACTCCTTTGGGAGGCGCAGGCGGCCCCGCCTGGAAGCCTAGTTTACAGCATGCGGGAAGCGAACCTCCTCGGGAGAAGAGAAGGCAGCCCTGCTGTGTGCGGCTGCATTCACTGCTTTGGCGGAGCCGAGTGCGCCTCCAGTACGTCAGAGCTCCAGGTCTGCTCAGAGGCCCGATCTGGCAGAGTTACTGGCGTGAGGCTGCTCTGCCCTGGGCGAGCCTTGCCCAAACTTGCCTCGCGGATAGGCTTCCAGTCCAGAAAGGAGCGGGCTGCGCGAGACTGGGAGATGCTACTGGCGCCTTCCTGGCCTCAGCTCCACTCCTTCCTTGCCTTTGCGCCTAGTCCCCAGGGGTTCTTGTGGAGGGCTTAGTTGCCGGTGTGTTGCACACTGCCAAGCGCTCCAGCTTGAGGGCTCTAGTAGAGGCAAATGAGGGCAACTGGAAGTCTATTCTTACGGTTGCTTGACCGCCCAGACTCAGCACAGCACGGAGAGCACAAGGCTCTCAGGGCCCCTGGCTGGGGTCTGCAGCCCCAAACACGCGGAGGCTGACTCGGTGAGCGCCCAGAAGGTGCCTGACAGACGTCATTTCCCTAGTGCTCTCCTCCCCAGCAGAGACGTGTGCAGGTGGTTGGGGCCTGCCCCTGCGTGTCTGGGCTCCCGTCCACAGCCCCAGCTCAGGGAAGCAGCTCCTCAGCCAAGACCTGTAGGAGGCGCGGGGCGCCCCCGCCTGGAAGCCTAGTGCACAGCATGAGGGAAGCGAGCCTCCTTGGGAGAAGAGGAGGCAGCCCAGATGCGTGGGGCTGCAATCACTGCTTGGGCGGAGCCGAGTGCGCCTCCAGTACGGCAGAGCTCCAGCTCTGCTCAGAGGCCCGATCTGGCAGAGTGCTGGCGTGAGGCTGCTCTGCCCTGGGCGAGCCTTGCCCAGACTTGCCTCGCGGCTAGGCTTCCAGTCCAGAAAGGAGCGGGCTGCGCGAGACTGGGAGATGCTACTGGCGCCTTCCTGGCCTCAGCTCCACTCCTGCCTTGCCTTTGCACCTAGTCCCCAGGCGTTCTTGTGAACGGCTTAGTTGCCGGTGGGTTGCACACTGCCAAGCGCTCCAGCTTGAGGGCTCTAGTAGAGGCAAAGTGAGGGCAACTGAAAGTCTATTCTTACGGTTGCTTGACCGCCCAGACTCAGCACAGCACGGAGAGCACAAGGCTCACAGGGCCCCTGGCTGGGGTCTGCAGCCCCACACACGCGGAGGCTGACTCGGTGAGCGCCCAGAAGGTGCCTGACAGACGTCATTTCCCTAGTGCTCTCCTCCCCAGCAGAGACGTGTGCAGGTGGTTTGGGCCTGCCCCTGCGTGTCTGGGCTCCCGTCCACAGCCCCAGCTCAGGGAAGCAGCTCCTGAGCCAAGACATGTGGGAGGGCAGGGGGCCCCGCCTCGAAGCCTAGTTTACAGCATGTGGGAAGCGAGCCTCCTCGGGAGAAGAGAAGGCAGCCCTGATGTGTGCAGCTGCATTCACTGCTTTGGCGGAGCCGAGTGCGCCTCCAGTACGGCAGAGCTCCAGCTCTGCTCAGAGGCCCGATCTGGCAGAGTGCTGGCGTGAGGCTTCTCTGCCCTGGGCGAGCCTTGCCCAGACTTGCCTCGCGCCTAGGCTTTCAGTCCAGAAAGGAGCGGGCTGTGTGAGACTGGGAGATGCTACTGGGGCCTTCCTGGCCTCAGCTCCACTACTTCCTTGCCTTTGCGCCTAGTCCCCAGGGGTTCTTGTGGAGGGCTTAGTTGCCGGTGGGTTGCACACTGCCAAGCGCTCCAGCTTGAGGGCTCTAGTAGAGGCAAATGAGGGCAACTGGAAGTCTATTCTTACGGTTGCTTGACCGCCCAGACTCAGCACAGCACGGAGAGCACAAGGCTCTCAGGGCCCCTGGCTGGGGTCTGCAGCCCCAAACACGCGGAGGCTGACTCGGTGAGCGCCCAGAAGGTGCCTGACAGACGTCATTTCCCTAGTGCTCTCCTCCCCAGCAGAGACGTGTGCAGGTGGTTGGGGCCTGCCCCTGCGTGTCTGGGCTCCCGTCCACAGCCCCAGCTCAGGGAAGCAGCTCCTCAGCCAAGACCTGTAGGAGGTGCGGGGCGCCCCCGCCTGGAAGCCTAGTGCACAGCATGAGGGAAGCGAGCCTCCTTGGGAGAAGAGGAGGCAGCCCAGATGCGTGGGGCTGCAATCACTGCTTGGGCGGAGCCGAGTGGGCCTCCAGTACGGCAGAGCTCCAGCTCTGCTCAGAGGCCCGATCTGGCAGAGTGCTGGCGTGAGGCTGCTCTGCCCTGGGCGAGCCTTGCCCAGACTTGCCTCGCGGCTAGGCTTCCAGTCCAGAAAGGAGCGGGCTGCGCGAGACTGGGAGATGCTACTGGCGCCTTCCTGGCCTCAGCTCCACTCCTGCCTTGCCTTTGCACCTAGTCCCCAGGCGTTCTTGTGGAGGGCTTAGTTGCCGGTGGGTTGCACACTGCCAAGCGCTCCAGCTTGAGGGCTGTATTAGAGGCAAAGTGAGGGCAACTGGAAGTCTATTTTTACGGTTGCTTGACCGCCCAGACTCAGCACAGCACGGAGAGCACAAGGCTCACAGGGCCCCTGGTTGGGGTCTGCAGCCCCACACACGCAGAGGCTGACTCGGTGAGCGCCCAGAAGGTGCCTGACAGACGTCATTTCCCTAGTGCTCTCCTCCCCAGCAGAGACGTGTGCAGGTGGTTGGGGCCTCCCCCTGCGTGTCTGGGCTCCCGTCCACAGCCCCAGCTCAGGGAAGCAGCTCCTGAGCCAACTCCTTTGGGAGGCGCAGGCGGCCCCGCCTGGAAGCCTAGTTTACAGCATGCGGGAAGCGAACCTCCTCGGGAGAAGAGAAGGCAGCCCTGCTGTGTGCGGCTGCATTCACTGCTTTGGCGGAGCCGAGTGCGCCTCCAGTACGTCAGAGCTCCAGGTCTGCTCAGAGGCCCGATCTGGCAGAGTTACTGGCGTGAGGCTGCTCTGCCCTGGGCGAGCCTTGCCCAAACTTGCCTCGCGGATAGGCTTCCAGTCCAGAAAGGAGCGGGCTGCGCGAGACTGGGAGATGCTACTGGCGCCTTCCTGGCCTCAGCTCCACTCCTTCCTTGCCTTTGCGCCTAGTCCCCAGGGGTTCTTGTGGAGGGCTTAGTTGCCGGTGTGTTGCACACTGCCAAGCGCTCCAGCTTGAGGGCTCTAGTAGAGGCAAATGAGGGCAACTGGAAGTCTATTCTTACGGTTGCTTGACCGCCCAGACTCAGCACAGCACGGAGAGCACAAGGCTCTCAGGGCCCCTGGCTGGGGTCTGCAGCCCCAAACACGCGGAGGCTGACTCGGTGAGCGCCCAGAAGGTGCCTGACAGACGTCATTTCCCTAGTGCTCTCCTCCCCAGCAGAGACGTGTGCAGGTGGTTGGGGCCTGCCCCTGCGTGTCTGGGCTCCCGTCCACAGCCCCAGCTCAGGGAAGCAGCTCCTCAGCCAAGACCTGTAGGAGGCGCGGGGCGCCCCCGCCTGGAAGCCTAGTGCACAGCATGAGGGAAGCGAGCCTCCTTGGGAGAAGAGGAGGCAGCCCAGATGCGTGGGGCTGCAATCACTGCTTGGGCGGAGCCGAGTGCGCCTCCAGTACGGCAGAGCTCCAGCTCTGCTCAGAGGCCCGATCTGGCAGAGTGCTGGCGTGAGGCTGCTCTGCCCTGGGCGAGCCTTGCCCAGACTTGCCTCGCGGCTAGGCTTCCAGTCCAGAAAGGAGCGGGCTGCGCGAGACTGGGAGATGCTACTGGCGCCTTCCTGGCCTCAGCTCCACTCCTGCCTTGCCTTTGCACCTAGTCCCCAGGCGTTCTTGTGAACGGCTTAGTTGCCGGTGGGTTGCACACTGCCAAGCGCTCCAGCTTGAGGGCTCTAGTAGAGGCAAAGTGAGGGCAACTGAAAGTCTATTCTTACGGTTGCTTGACCGCCCAGACTCAGCACAGCACGGAGAGCACAAGGCTCACAGGGCCCCTGGCTGGGGTCTGCAGCCCCACACACGCGGAGGCTGACTCGGTGAGCGCCCAGAAGGTGCCTGACAGACGTCATTTCCCTAGTGCTCTCCTCCCCAGCAGAGACGTGTGCAGGTGGTTGGGGCCTCCCCCTGCGTGTCTGGGCTCCCGTCCACAGCCTCAGCTCAGGGAAGCAGCTCCTGAGCCAACTCCTTTGGGAGTCGCAGGGGGCCCCGCCTGGAAGCCTAGTTTACAGCATGCGGGAAGCGAACCTCCTCGGGAGAAGAGAAGGCAGCCCTGCTGTGTGCGGCTGCATTCACTGCTTTGGCGGAGCCGAGTGCGCCTCCAGTACGGCAGAGCTCCAGGTCTGCTCAGAGGCCCGATCTGGCAGAGTTACTGGCGTGAGGCTGCTCTGCCCTGGGCGAGCCTTGCCCAAACTTGCCTCGCGGCTAGGCTTCCAGTCCAGAAAGGAGCGGGCTGCGCGAGACTGGGAGAAGCTTCTGGCGCCTTCCTGGCCTCAGCTCCACTCCTGCCTTGCCTTTGCACCTAGTCCTCAGGCGTTCTTGTGGAGGGCTTAGTTGCCGGTGGGTTGCACACTGCCAAGCGCTCCAGCAGTTAGGGCTCTATTAGAGGCAATGGGAGGGCAACTGCAGGGCTCCTCCAGTGGTTGCTTGACCGCCCAGACTCAGCACAGCACGGAGAGCACAAGGCTCACAGGGCCTCTGGCTGTGGTCTGCAGCCCCACACACGCTGAGGCTGACTCGGTGAGCGCCCAGAAGGTGCCTGACAGACGTCATTTCCCTAGTGCTCTCCTCCCCAGCAGAGACGTGTGCAGGTGGTTGGGGCCTGCCCCTGCGTGTCTGGGCTCCCGTCCACAGCCCCAGCTCAGGGAAGTAGCTCCTCAGCCAAGACCTGTAGGAGGCGCGGGGCGCCCCCGCCTGGAAGCCTAGTGCACAGCATGAGGGAAGCGAGCCTCCTTGGGAGAAGAGGAGGCAGCCCAGATGCGTGGGGCTGCAATCACTGCTTTGGCGGAGCCGAGTGCGCCTCCAGTACGGCAGAGCTCCAGCTCGGCTCAGAGGCCCGATCTGGAAGAGTTGCTGGCGTGAGGCTGCTCTGCCCTGGGCGAGCCTTGCCCAGACTTGCCTCGCGGCTAGGCTTCCAGTCCAGAAAGATGCGGGCTGCGCGAGACTGGGAGAGGTTACTGGCGCCTTCCTGGCCTCAGCTCCACTCCTGCCTTGCCTTTGCACATAGTCCCCAGGCGTTCTTGTGGAGGGCTTAGTTGCCGGTGGGTTGCACACTGACAACCGCTCCAGCTTGAGGGCTCTAGTAGAGGCAAAGTGAGGGCAACTGAAAGTCTATTCTTACGGTTGCTTGACCGCCCAGACTCAGCACAGCACGGAGAGCACAAGGCTCACAGGGCCCCTGGCTGGGGTCTGCAGCCCCACACACGAGGAGGCTGACTCGGTGAGCGCCCAGAAGGTGCCTGACAGACGTCATTTCCCTAGTGCTCTCCTCCCCAGCAGAGACGTGTGCAGGTGGTTGGGGCCTGCCCCTGCGTGTCTGGGCTCCCGTTCACAGCCCCAGCTCAGGGAAGCAGCTCCTGAGCCAAGACTTTTGGGAGGCGCAGGGGGCCCCGCCTGGAAGCCTAGTTTACAGCATGCGGGAAGCGAGCCTCTTCGGGAGAAGAGAAGGCAGCACTGCTGTGTGCGGCTGCATTCACTGCTTTGGCGGAGCTGAGTGCGCCTCCAGTACGGCAGAGCTCCAGCTCTGCTCAGAGGCCCGATCTGGCAGAGTCGCTGGCGTGAGGCTGCTCTACCCTGGGCGAGCGTTGCCCAGACTTGCCTCGCGGCTAGGCTTCCAGTCCAGGAAGGAGCGGGCTGCGCGAGACTGGGAGAGGCTACTGGCGCCTTCCTGGCCTCAGCTCCACTCCTGCCTTGCCTTTGCACCTAGTTCCCAGGCCTTCTTGTGGAGGGCTTAGTTGCCGGTGGGTTGCACACTGCCAAGCGCTCCAGCAGTGAGGGCTCTATTAGAGGCAATGGGAGGGCAACTGCAGGGCTCCTCCAGCGGTTGCTTGACCGCCCAGACTCAGCACAGCACGGAGAGCACAAGGCTCACAGGGACTCTGGCTGTGGTCTGCAGCCCCACACACGCTGAGGCTGACTCGGTGAGCGCCCAGAAGGTGCCTGACAGACGTCATTTCCCTAGTGCTCTCCTCCCCAGCAGAGACGTGTGCAGGTGGTTTGGGCCTGCCCCTGCGTGTCTGGGCTCCCGTCCACAGCCCCAGCTCAGGGAAGCAGCTCCTGAGCCAAGACATGTGGGAGGGCAGGGGGCCCCGCCTGGAAGCCTAGTTTACAGCATGTGGGAAGCGAGCCTCCTCGGGAGAAGAGAAGGCAGCCCTGATGTGTGCAGCTGCATTCACTGCTTTGGCGGAGCCGAGTGAGCCTCCAGTACGGCAGAGCTCCAGCTCTGCTCAGAGGCCCGATCTGGCAGAGTGCTGGCGTGAGGCTGCTCTGCCTGGGCGAGCCTTTCACAGACTTGCCTCGCGGCTAGGCTTCCAGTCCAGAAAGGAGCGGGCTGCGCGAGACTGGGAGATGCTACTGGCGCCTTCCTGGCCTCAGCTCCACTCCTGCCTTGCCTTTGCACCTAGTCCCCAGGCGTTCTTGTGGAGGGCTTAGTTGCCGGTGGGTTGCACACTGACAAGCGCTCCAGCTTGAGGGCTCTAGTAGAGGCAAAGTGAGGGCAACTGAAAGTCTATTCTTACGGTTGCTTGACCGCCAAGACTCAGCACAGCACGGAGACCACAAGGCTCACAGGGCCTCTGGTTGTGGTCTGCAGCCCCACACACGAGGAGGCTGACTCGGTGAGCGCCCAGAAGGTGCCTGACAGACGTCATTTCCCTAGTGCTCTCCTCCCCAGCAGAGACGTGTGCAGGTGGTTGGGGCCTGCACCTGCGTGTCTGGGCTCCCGTCCACAGCCCCAGCTCAGGGAAGCAGCTCCTCAGCCAAGACCTGTAGGAGGCGCGGGGCGCCCCCGCCTGGAAGTCTAGTGCACAACATGAGGGAAGCGAGCCTCCTTGGGAGAAGAGGAGGCAGCCCAGATGCGTGGGGCTGCAATCACTGCTTTGGCGCAGCCGAGTGCGCCTCCAGTACGGCAGAGCTCCAGCTCTGCTCAGAGGCCCGATCTGGCAGAGTGCTGGCGTGAGGCTGCTCTGCCCTGGGCGAGCCTTGCCCAGACTTGCCTCGCGGCTAGGCTTCCAGTCCAGAAAGGAGCGGGCTGCGCGAGACTGGGAGATGCTACTGGCGCCTTCCTGGCCTCAGCTCCACTCCTGCCTTGCCTTTGCACCTAGTCCCCAGGCGTTCTTGTGAAGGGCTTAGTTGCCGGTGGGTTGCACACTGCCAAGCGCTCCAGCTTGAGGGCTCTAGTAGAGGCAAAGTGAGGGCAACTGAAAGTCTATTCTTACGGTTGCTTGACCGCCCAGACTCAGCACAGCACGGAGAGCACAAGGCTCACAGGGCCTCTGGCTGTGGTCTGCAGCCCCACACACGCTGAGGCTGACTCTGTGAGTGAACAGAAGGTGCCTGACAAAAGTCTTTTCCCTAGTGCTCTCCTCCCCAGCAGAGACGTGTGCAGGTGGTTTGGGCCTGTCCCTGCGTGTCTGGGCTCCCGTCCACAGCCCCAGCTCAGGGAAGCAGCTCCTCAGCCACGACCTGTAGGAGGCGCGGGGCGCCCCCGCCTGGAAGCCTAGTGCACAGCATGAGGGAAGCGAGCCTCCTTGGGAGAAGAGGAGGCAGCCCAGATGCCTGGGGCTGCAATCACTGATTGGGCGGAGCCGAGTGCGCCTCCAGTACGGCAGAGCTCCAGCTCTGCTCAGAGGCCCGATCTGGCAGAGTGCTGGCGTGAGGCTGCTCTGCCCTGGGCGAGCCTTGCCCAGACTTGCCTCGCGGCTAGGCTTCCAGTCCAGAAAGGAGCGGGCTGCGCGAGACTGCGAGATGCTACTGGCGCCTTCCTGGCCTCAGCTCCACTCCTGCCTTGCCTTTGCACCTAGTCCCCAGGCGTTCTTGTGGAGGGCTTAGTTGCCGGTGGGTTGCACACTGCCAAGCGCTCCAGCTTGAGGGCTCTAGTAGAGGCAAAGTGAGGGCAACTGGAAGTCTATTCTTACGGTTGCTTGACCGCCCAGACTCAGCACAGCACGGAGAGCACAAGGCTCACAGGGCCTCTGGCTGTGGTCTGCAGACCCACACACGCTGAGGCTGACTCGGTGAGCGCCCAGAAGGTGCCTGACAGACGTCATTTCCCTAGTGCTCTCCTCCCCAGCAGAGACGTGTGCAGGTGGTTTGGGCCTGCCCCTGCGTGTCTGGGCTCCCGTCCACAGCCCCAGCTCAGGGAAGCAGCTCCTGAGCCAAGACATGTGGGAGGGCAGGGGGCCCCGCCTGGAAGCCTAGTTTACAGCATGTGGGAAGCGAGCCTCCTCGGGAGAAGAGAAGGCAGCCCTGATGTGTGCAGCTGCATTCACTGCTTTGGCGGAGCCGAGTGAGCCTCCAGTACGGCAGAGCTCCAGGTCTGCTCAGAGGCCCGATCTGGCAGAGTGCTGGCGTGAGGCTGCTCTGCCTGGGCGAGCCTTGCACAGACTTGCCTCGCGGCTAGGCTTCCAGTCCAGAAAGGAGCGGGCTGCGCGAGACTGGGAGATGCTACTGGCGCCTTCCTGGCCTCAGCTCCACTCCTGCCTTGCCTTTGCACCTAGTCCCCAGGCGTTCTTGTGGAGGGCTTAGTTGCCGGTGGGTTGCACACTGACAAGCGCTCCAGCTTGAGGGCTCTAGTAGAGGCAAAGTGAGGGCAACTGAAAGTCTATTCTTACGGTTGCTTGACCGCCAAGACTCAGCACAGCACGGAGACCACAAGGCTCACAGGGCCTCTGGCTGTGGTCTGCAGCCCCACACACGAGAGGGCTGACTCGGTGAGCGCCCAGAAGGTGCCTGACAGACGTCATTTCCCTAGTGCTCTCCTCCCCAGCAGAGACGTGTGCAGGTGGTTGGGGCCTGCACCTGCGTGTCTGGGCTCCCGTCCACAGCCCCAGCTCAGGGAAGCAGCTCCTCAGCCAAGACCTGTAGGAGGCGCGGGGCGCCCCCGCCTGGAAGTCTAGTGCACAACATGAGGGAAGCGAGCCTCCTTGGGAGAAGAGGAGGCAGCCCAGATGCGTGGGGCTGCAATCACTGCTTTGGCGCAGCCGAGTGCGCCTCCAGTACGGCAGAGCTCCAGCTCTGCTCAGAGGCCCGATCTGGCAGAGTTCTGGCGTGAGGCTGCTCTGCCCTGGGCGAGCCTTGCCCAGACTTGCCTCGCGGCTAGGCTTCCAGTCCAGAAAGGAGCGGGCTGCGCGAGACTGGGAGATGCTACTGGCGCCTTCCTGGCCTCAGCTCCACTCCTGCCTTGCCTTTGCACCTAGTCCCCAGGCGTTCTTGTGAAGGGCTTAGTTGCCGGTGGGTTGCACACTGCCAAGCGCTCCAGCTTGAGGGCTCTAGTAGAGGCAAAGTGAGGGCAACTGAAAGTCTATTCTTACGGTTGCTTGACCGCCCAGACTCAGCACAGCACGGAGAGCACAAGGCTCACAGGGCCTCTGGCTGTGGTCTGCAGCCCCACACACGCTGAGGCTGACTCTGTGAGTGAACAGAAGGTGCCTGACAAAAGTCTTTTCCCTAGTGCTCTCCTCCCCAGCAGAGACGTGTGCAGGTGGTTTGGGCCTGTCCCTGCGTGTCTGGGCTCCCGTCCACAGCCCCAGCTCAGGGAAGCAGCTCCTCAGCCACGACCTGTAGGAGGCGCGGGGCGCCCCCGCCTGGAAGCCTAGTGCACAGCATGAGGGAAGCGAGCCTCCTTGGGAGAAGAGGAGGCAGCCCAGATGCGTGGGGCTGCAATCACTGCTTGGGCGGAGCCGAGTGGGCCTCCAGTACGGCAGAGCTCCAGCTCTGCTCAGAGGCCCGATCTGGCAGAGTGCTGGCGTGAGGCTGCTCTGCCCTGGGCGAGCCTTGCCCAGACTTGCCTCGCGGCTAGGCTTCCAGTCCAGAAAGGAGCGGGCTGCGCGAGACTGCGAGATGCTACTGGCGCCTTCCTGGCCTCAGCTCCACTCCTGCCTTGCCTTTGCACCTAGTCCCCAGGCGTTCTTGTGGAGGGCTTAGTTGCCGGTGGGTTGCACACTGCCAAGCGCTCCAGCTTGAGGGCTCTAGTAGAGGCAAAGTGAGGGCAACTGGAAGTCTATTCTTACGGTTGCTTGACCGCCCAGACTCAGCACAGCACGGAGAGCACAAGGCTCACAGGGCCTCTGGCTGTGGTCTGCAGCCCCACACACGCGGAGGCTGACTCGGTGAGCGCCCAGAAGGTGCCTGACAGACGTCATTTCCCTAGTGCTCTCCTCCCCAGCAGAGACGTGTGCAGGTGGTTGGGGCCTGCCCCTGTGTGTCTGGGCTCCCATCCACAGCCCCAGTTCAGGGAAGCAGCTCCTGAGCCAAGACTTTGGGAGGCACAGGGGGCCCCGCCTGGCAGCCTAGTTTACTGCATTTGGGAAGCGAGCCTCCTCGGGAGAAGAGAAGGCAGCCCTGCTGTGTGCGGCTGCATTCACTGCTTTGGCGGAGCCGAGTGCGCCTCCAGTACGGCAGAGCTCCAGCTCTGCTCAGAGGCCCGATCTGGCAGAGTGCTGGCGTGAGGCTTCTCTGCCCTGGGCGAGCCTTGCCCAGACTTGCCTCGCGCCTAGGCTTCCAGTCCAGAAAGGAGCGGGCTGTGTGAGACTGGGAGATGCTACTGGGGCCTTCCTGGCCTCAGCTCCACTCCTTCCTTGCCTTTGCGCCTAGTCCCCAGGGGTTCTTGTGGAGGGCTTAGTTGCCGGTGGGTTGCACACTGCCAAGCGCTCCAGCTTGAGGGCTCTAGTAGAGGCAAATGAGGGCAACTGAAAGTCTATTCTTACGGTTGCTTGACCGCCCAGACTCAGCACAGCACGGAGAGCACAAGGCTCTCAGGGCCCCTGGCTGGGGTCTGCAGCCCCACACACACGGAGGCTGACTCGGTGAGCGCCCAGAAGGTGCCTGACAGACGTCATTTCCCTAGTGCTCTCCTCCCCAGCAGAGACGTGTGCAGGTGGTTGGGGCCTGCCCCTGCGTGTCTGGGCTCCCGTCCACAGCCCCAGCTCAGGGAAGCAGCTCCTCAGCCAAGACCTGTAGGAGGCGCGGGGCGCCCCCGCCTGGAAGCCTAGTGCACAGCATGAGGGAAGCGAGCCTCCTTGGGAGAAGAGGAGGCAGCCCAGATGCGTGGGGCTGCAATCACTGCTTGGGCGGAGCCGAGTGCGCCTCCAGTACGGCAGAGCTCCAGCTCTGCTCAGAGGCCCGATCTGGCAGAGTGCTGGCGTGAGGCTGCTCTGCCCTGGGCGAGCCTTGCCCAGACTTGCCTCGCGGCTAGGCTTCCAGTCCAGAAAGGAGCGGGCTGCGCGAGACTGGGAGATGCTACTGGCGCCTTCCTGGCCTCAGCTCCACTCCTGCCTTGCCTTTGCACCTAGTCCCCAGGCGTTCTTGTGAAGGGCTTAGTTGCCGGTGGGTTGCACACTGCCAAGCGCTCCAGCTTGAGGGCTCTAGTAGAGGCAAAGTGAGGGCAACTGAAAGTCTATTCTTACGGTTGTTTGACCTCCCAGACTCAGCACAGCACGGAGAGCAGAAGGCTCACAGGGCCTCTGGCTGTGGTCTGCAGCCCCACACACGCTGAGGCTGACTCGGTGAGCGAACAGAAGGTGCCTGACAGACGTCTTTTCCCTAGTGCTCTCCTCCCCAGCAGAGACGTGTGCAGGTGGTTGGGGCCTGCCCCTGCGTGTCTGGGCTCCCGTCCACAGCCCCAGCTCAGGGAAGCAGCTCCTCAGCCAAGACCTGTAGGAGGCGCGGGGCGCCCCCTCCTGGAAGCCCTGTGCTCAGCATGAGGGAAGCGATCCTCCTTGGGAGAAGAGGAGGCAGCCCAGATGCGTGGGGCTGCAATCACTGCTTGGGCGGAGCCGAGTGGGCCTCCAGTACGGCAGAGCTCCAGCTCTGCTCAGAGGCCCGATCTGGCAGAGTGCTGGCGTGAGGCTGCTCTGCCCTGGGCGAGCCTTGCCCAGACTTGCCTCGCGGCTAGGCTTCCAGTCCAGAAAGGAGCGGGCTGCGCGAGACTGGGAGATGCTACTGGCGCCTTCCTGGCCTCAGCTCCACTCCTGCCTTGCCTTTGCACCTAGTCCCCAGGCGTTCTTGTGGAGGGCTTAGTTGCCGGTGGGTTGCACACTGCCAAGCGCTCCAGCTTGAGGGCTCTATTAGAGGCAAAGTGAGGGCAACTGGAAGTCTATTTTTACGGTTGCTTGACCGCCCAGACTCAGCACAGCATGGAGAGCACAAGGCTCACAGGGCCCCTGGCTGGGGTCTGCAGCCCCACACACGCGGAAGCTGACTCGGTGAGCGCCCAGAAGGTGCCTGACAGACGTCATTTCCCTAGTGCTCTCCTCCCCAGCAGAGACGTGTGCAGGTGGTTGGGGCCTCCCCCTGCGTGTCTGTTCTCCCGTCCACAGCCCCAGCTCAGGGAAGCAGCTCCTGAGCCAACTCCTTTGGGAGGCGCAGGGGGCCCCGCCTGGAAGCCTAGTTTACAGCATGCGGGAAGCGAACCTCCTCGGGAGAAGAGAAGGCAGCCCTGCTGTGTGCGGCTGCATTCACTGCTTTGGCGGAGCCGAGTGCGCCTCCAGTACGGCAGAGCTCCAGCTCTGCTCAGAGGCCCGATCTGGCAGAGTTACTGGCGTTAGGCTACTCTGCCCTGGGCGAGCCTTGCCCAAACTTGCCTCGCGGCTAGGCTTCCAGTCCAGAAAGGAGCGGGCTGCGCGAGACTGGGAGATGCTACTGGCGCCTTCCTGGCCTCAGCTCCACTCCTGCCTTATCTTTGCCCCTAGTCCTCAGGCGTTCTTGTGGAGGGCTTAGTTGCCGGTGGGTTGCCAGCAGAGAGGGCTCTATTAGAGGCAATGGGAGGGCAACTGCAGGGCTCCTCCAGCGGTTGCTTGACCGCCCAGACTCAGCACAGCACGGAGAGCACAAGGCTCACAGGGCCTCTGGCTGTGGTCTGCAGCCCCACACACGCGGAGGCTGACTCGGTGAGCACCCAGAAGGTGCCTGACAGACGTCATTTCCCTAGTGCTCTCCTCCCCAGCAGAGACGTGTGCAGGTGGTTGGGGCCTGCCCCTGCGTGTCTGGGCTCCCGTCCACAGCCCCAGCTCAGGGAAGCAGCTCCTCAGCCAAGACCTGTAGGAGGCGAGGGGCGCCCCCGCCTGGAAGCCTAGTGCAGAGCATGAGGGAAGCGAGCCTCCTTGGGAGAAGAGGAGGCAGCCCAGATGCGTGGGGCTGCAATCACTGCTTGGGCGGAGCCGAGTGCGCCTCCAGTACGGCAGAGCTCCAGCTCTGCTCAGAGGCCCGATCTGGCAGAGTGCTGGCGTGAGGCTGCTCTGCCCTGGGCGAGCCTTGCCCATACTTGCCTCGCGGCTAGGCTTCCAGTCCAGAAAGGAGCGGGCTGCGCGAGACTGGGAGATGCTACTGGCGCCTTCCTGGCCTCAGCTCCACTCCTGCCTTGCCTTTGCACCTAGTCCCCAGGCGTTCTTGTGGAGGGCTTAGTTGCCGGTGGGTTGCACACTGCCAAGCGCTCCAGCTTGAGGGCTCTATTAGAGGCAAAGTGAGGGCAACTGGAAGTCTATTTTTACGGTTGCTTGACCGCCCAGACTCAGCACAGCACGGAGAGCACAAGGCTCACAGGGCCCCTGGCTGGGGTCTGCAGCCCCACACACGCGGAGGCTGACTCGGTGAGCGCCCAGAAGGTGCCTGACAGACGTCATTTCCCTAGTGCTCTCCTCCCCAGCAGAGATGTGTACAGGTGGTTGGGGCCTCCCCCTGCGTGTCTGGGCTCCCGTCCACAGCCCCAGCTCAGGGAAGCAGCTCCTGAGCCAACTCCTTTGGGAGGCGCAGGGGGCCCCGCCTGGAAGCCTAGTTTACAGCATGCGGGAAGCGAACCTCCTCGGGAGAAGAGAAGGCAGCCCTGCTGTGTGCGGCTGCATTCACTGCTTTGGCGGAGCCGAGTGCGCCTCCAGTACGGCAGAGCTCCAGGTCTGCTCAGAGGCCCGATCTGGCAGAGTTACTGGCGTGAGGCTGCTCTGCCCTGGGCGAGCCTTGCCCAAACTTGCCTCGCGGCTAGGCTTCCAGTCCAGAAAGGAGCGGGCTGCGCGAGACTGGGAGATGCTACTGGCGCCTTCCTGGCCTCAGCTCCACTCCTACCTTACCTTTGCACCTAGTCCTCAGGCGTTCTTGTGGAGGGCTTAGTTGCCGGTGGGTTGCCAGCAGAGAGGGCTCTATTAGAGGCAATGGGAGGGCAACTGCAGGGCTCCTCCAGCGGTTGCTTGACCGCCCAGACTCAGCACAGCACGGAGAGCACAAGGCTCACAGGGCCTCTGGCTGTGGTCTGCAGCCCCACACACGCGGAGGCTGACTCGGTGAAAGCCCAGAAGGTGCCTGACAGACGTCTTTTCCCTAGTGCTCTCCTCCCCAGCAGAGACGTGTGCAGGTGGTTGGGGCCTGCCCCTGCGTGTCTGGGCTCCCGTCCACAGCCCCAGCTCAGGGAAGCAGCTCCTCAGCCAAGACCTGTAGGAGGCGAGGGGCGCCCCCGCCTGGAAGCCTAGTGCACAGCATGAGGTAAGCGAGCCTCCTTGGGAGAAGAGGAGGCAGCCCAGATGCGTGGGGCTGCAATCACTGCTTGGGCGGAGCCGAGTGCGCCTCCAGAACGGCAGAGCTCCAGCTCTGCTCAGAGGCCCGATCTGGCAGAGTGCTGGCGTGAGGCTGCTCTGCCCTGGGCGAGCCTTGCCCATACTTGCCTCGCGGCTAGGCTTCCAGTCCAGAAAGGAGCGGGCTGCGCGAGACTGGGAGATGCTACTGGCGCCTTCCTGGCCTCAGCTCCACTCCGGCCTTGCCTTTGCACCTAGTCCCCAGGCGTTCTTGTGAAGGGCTTAGTTGCCGGTGGGTTGCACACTGCCAAGGGCTCCAGCTTGAGGTCTCTAGTAGAGGCAAAGTGAGGGCAACTGAAAGTCTATTCTTACGGTTGCTTGACCTCCCAGACACAGCACAGCACGGAGAGCACAAGGCTCACAGGGCCTCTGGCTGTGGTCTGCAGCCCCACACACGCTGAGGCTGACTCGGTGAGCGCCCAGAAGGTGCCTGACAGACGTCTTTTCCCTAGTGCTCTCCTCCCCAGCAGAGACGTGTGCAGGTGGTTGGGGCCTGCCCCTGCGTGTCTGGGCTCCCGTCCACAGCCCGAGCTCAGGGAAGCAGCTCCTCAGCCAAGACCTGTAGGAGGCGCGGGGCGCCCCCGCCTGGAAGCCCTGTGCTCAGCATGAGGGAAGCGAGCCTCCCTGGGAGAAGAGGAGGCAGCCCAGATGCGTGGGGCTGCAATCACTGCTTTGGCGGAGCCGAGTGCGCCTCCAGTACAGCAGAGCTCCAGCTCTCCTCAGAGGCCCGATCTGGCAGAGTTGCTGGCGTGAGGCTGCTCTGCCCTGGGCGAGCCTTGCCCAGACTTGCCTCGCGGCTAGGCTTCCAGTCCAGAAAGGAGCGGGCTGCGCGAGACTGGGAGATGCTACTGGCGCCTTCCTGGCCTCAGCTCCACTCCTGCCTTGCCTTTGCACCTAGTCCCCAGGCGTTCTTGTGGAGGGCTTAGTTGCCGGTGGGTTGCACACTGCCAAGCGCTCCAGCTTGAGGGCTCTAGTAGAGGCAAAGTGAGGCCAACTGGAAGTCTATTCTTACGGTTGCTTGACCGCCCAGACTCAGCACATCACGGAGAGCACAAGGCTCACAGGGCCTCTGGCTGTGGTCTGCAGCCCCACACACGCGGAGGCTGACTCGGTGAGCGCCCAGAAGGTGCCTGACAGACGTCATTTCCCTAGTGCTCTCCTCCCCAGCAGAGACGTGTGCAGGTGGTTGGGGCCTGCCCCTGCGTGTCTGGACTCCCGTCCACAGCCCCAGCTCAGGGAAGCAGCTCCTCAGCCAAGACCTGTAGGAGGCGCGGGGCGCCCCCGCCTGGAAGCCTAGTGCACAGCATGAGGTAAGCGAGCCTCCTTGGGAGAAGAGGAGGCAGCCCAGATGCGTGGGGCTGCAATCACTGCTTTGGCGCAGCCGAGTGCGCCTCCAGTACGGCAGAGCTCCAGCTCTGCTCAGAGGCCCGATCTGGCAGAGTTGCTGGCGTGAGGCTGCTCTGCCATGGGCGAGCCTTGCCCAAACTTGCCTCGCGGCTAGGCTTCCAGTCCAGAAAGGAGCAGGCTGCGCGAGACTGGGAGATGCTACTGGCGCCTTCCTGGCCTCAGCTCCACTCCTGCCTTGCCTTTGCACCTAGTCCCCAGGCGTTCTTGTGCAGGGCTTAGTTGCCGGTGGGTTGCACACTGCCAAGTGCTCCAGCTTGAGGGCTTTAGTACAGGCAAAGTGAGGGCAACTGAAAGTCTATTCTTACGGTTGCTTGACCGCCAAGACTCAGCACAGCACGGAGAGCACAAGGCTCACAGGGCCTCTGGCTGTGGTCTGCAGCCCCACACACGCTGAGGCTGACTCGGTGAGCACCCAGAAGGTGCCTGACAGACGTCATATCCCTAGTGCTCTCCTCCCCAGCAGAGATGTGTGCAGGTGGTTGGGGCCTGCCCCTGCGTGTCTGGGCTCCCGTCCACAGCCCCAGCTCAGGGAAGCAGCTCCTGAGCCAACTCCTTTGGGAGGCGCAGGGAGCCCCGCCTGGATGCCTAGTTTACAGCATGCGGGAAGCGAACCTCCTCGGGAGAAGAGAAGGCAGCCCTGCTGTGTGCGGCTGCATTCACTGCTTTGGCGGAGCCGAGTGCGCCTCCAGTACGTCAGAGCTCCAGGTCTGCTCAGAGGCCCGATCTGGCAGAGTTACTGGCGTGAGGCTGCTCTGCCCTGGGCGAGCCTTGCCCAAACTTGCCTCGCGGCTAGGCTTCCAGTCCAGAAAGGAGCGGGCTGCGCGAGACTGGGAGATGCTACTGGCGCCTTCCTGGCCTCAGCTCCACTCCTGCCTTACCTTTGCACCTAGTCCTCAGGCGTTCTTGTGGAGGGCTTAGTTGCCGGTGGGTTGCCAGCAGAGAGGGCTCTATTGGAGGCAATGGGAGGGCAACTGCAGGGCTCCTCCAGCGGTAGCTTGACCGCCCAGACTCAGCACAGCACGGAGAGCACAAGGCTCACAGGGCCTCTGGCTGTGGTCTGCAGCCCCACACACGCTGAGGCTGACTCGGTGAGCGCCCAGAAGATGCCTGACAGACGTCATTTCCCTAGTGCTCTCCTCCCCAGCAGAGACGTGTGCAGGTGGTTGGGGCCTGCCCCTGCGTGTCTGGGCTCCCGTCCACAGCCCCAGCTCAGGGAAGCATCTCCTCAGCCAAGACCTGTAGGAGGCGCGGGGCGCCCCCGCCTGGAAGCCTAGTGCACAGCATGAGGGAAGCGAGCCTCCTTGGGAGAAGAGGAGGCAGCCCAGATGCGTGGGGCTGCAATCACTGCTTGGGCGGAGCCGAGTGCGCCTCCAGTACGGCAGAGCTCCAGCTCTGCTCAGAGGCCCGATCTGGCAGAGTGCTGGCGTGAGGCTTCTCTGCCCTGGGCGAGCCTTGCCCAGACTTGCCTCGCGCCTAGGCTTCCAGTCCAGAAAGTAGCGGGCTGTGTGAGACTGGGAGATGCTACTGGGGCCTTCCTGGCCTCAGCTCCACTCCTTCCTTGCCTTTGCGCCTAGTCCCCAGGGGTTCTTGTGGAGGGCTTAGTTGCCGGTGGGTTGCACACTGCCAAGCGCTCCAGCTTGAGGGCTCTAGTAGAGGCAAATGAGGGCAACTGGAAGTCTATTCTTACGGTTGCTTGACCGCCCACACTCAGCACAGCACGGAGAGCACAAGGCTCTCAGGGCCCCTGGCTGGGGTCTGCAGCCCCACACACGCGGAGGCTGACTCGGTGAGCGCCCAGAAGGTGCCTGACAGACGTCATTTCCCTAGTGCTCTCCTCCCCAGCAGAGACGTGTGCAGGTGGTTGGGGCCTGCCCCTGCGTGTCTGGGCTCCCGTCCACAGCCCCAGCTCAGGGAAGCAGCTCCTCAGCCAAGACCTGTAGGAGGCGCGGGGCGCCCCCGCCTGGAAGCCTAGTGCACAGCATGAGGGAAGCGAGCCTCCTTGGGAGAAGAGGAGGCAGCCCAGATGCGTGGGGCTGCAATCACTGCTTGGGCGGAGCCGAGTGCGCCTCCAGTACGGCAGAGCTCCAGCTCTGCTCAGAGGCCCGATCTGGCAGAGTGCTGGCGTGAGGCTGCTCTGCCCTGGGCGAGCCTTGCCCAGACTTGCCTCGCGGCTAGGCTTCCAGTCCAGAAAGGAGCGGGCTGCGCGAGACTGGGAGATGCTACTGGCGCCTTCCTGGCCTCAGCTCCACTCCTGCCTTGCCTTTGCACCTAGTCCCCAGGCGTTCTTGTGAAGGGCTTAGTTGCCGGTGGGTTGCACACTGCCAAGCGCTCCAGCTTGAGGGCTCTAGTAGAGGCAAAGTGAGGGCAACTGAAAGTCTATTCTTACGGTTGCTTGACCTCCCAGACTCAGCACAGCACGGAGAGCACAAGGCTCACAGGGCCTCTGGCTGTGGTCTGCAGCCCCACACACGCTGAGGCTGACTCGGTGAGCGAACAGAAGGTGCCTGACAGACGTCATTTCCCTAGTGCTCTCCTCCCCAGCAGAGACGTGTGCAGGTGGTTGGGGCCTGCCCCTGCGTGTCTGGGCTCCCGTCCACAGCCCCAGCTCAGGGAAGCAGCTCCTCAGCCAAGACCTGTAGGAGGCGCGGGGCGCCCCCGCCTGGAAGCCCTGTGCTCAGCATGAGGGAAGCGATCCTCCTTGGGAGAAGAGGAGGCAGCCCAGATGCGTGGGGCTGCAATCACTGCTTGGGCGGAGCCGAGTGCGCCTCCAGTACGGCAGAGCTCCAGCTCTGCTCAGAGGCCCGATCTGGCAGAGTGCTGGCGTGAGGCTGCTCTGCCCTGGGCGAGCCTTGCCCAGACTTGCCTCGCGGCTAGGCTTCCAGTCCAGAAAGGAGCGGGCTGCGCGAGACTGGGAGATGCTACTGGCGCCTTCCTGGCCTCAGCTCCACTCCTGCCTTGCCTTTGCACCTAGTCCCCAGGCGTTCTTGTGGAGGGCTTAGTTGCCGGTGGGTTGCACACTGCCAAGCGCTCCAGCTTGAGGGCTCTATTAGAGGCAAAGTGAGGGCAACTGGAAGTCTATTTTTACGGTTGCTTGACCGCCCAGACTCAGCACAGCACGGAGAGCACAAGGCTCACAGGGCCCCTGGCTGGGGTCTGCAGCCCCACACACGCGGAGGCTGACTCGGTGAGCGCCCAGAAGGTGCCTGACAGACGTCATTTCCCTAGTGCTCTCCTCCCCAGCAGAGATGTGTACAGGTGGTTGGGGCCTCCCCCTGCGTGTCTGGGCTCCCGTCCACAGCCCCAGCTCAGGGAAGCAGCTCCTGAGCCAACTCCTTTGGGAGGCGCAGGGGGCCCCGCCTGGAAGCCTAGTTTACAGCATGCGGGAAGCGAACCTCCTCGGGAGAAGAGAAGGCAGCCCTGCTGTGTGCGGCTGCATTCACTGCTTTGGCGGAGCCGAGTGCGCCTCCAGTACTGCAGAGCTCCAGGTCTGCTCAGAGGCCCGATCTGGCAGAGTTACTGGCGTGAGGCTGCTCTGCCCTGGGCGAGCCTTGCCCAAACTTGCCTCGCGGCTAGGCTTCCAGTCCAGAAAGGAGCGGGCTGCGCGAGACTGGGAGATGCTACTGGCGCCTTCCTGGCCTCAGCTCCACTCCTACCTTACCTTTGCACCTAGTCCTCAGGCGTTCTTGTGGAGGGCTTAGTTGCCGGTGGGTTGCCAGCAGAGAGGGCTCTATTAGAGGCAATGGGAGGGCAACTGCAGGGCTCCTCCAGCGGTTGCTTGACCGCCCAGACTCAGCACAGCACGGAGAGCACAAGGCTCACAGGGCCTCTGGCTGTGGTCTGCAGCCCCACACACGCGGAGGCTGACTCGGTGAAAGCCCAGAAGGTGCCTGACAGACGTCTTTTCCCTAGTGCTCTCCTCCCCAGCAGAGACGTGTGCAGGTGGTTGGGGCCTGCCCCTGCGTGTCTGGGCTCCCGTCCACAGCCCCAGCTCAGGGAAGCAGCTCCTCAGCCAAGACCTGTAGGAGGCGAGGGGCGCCCCCGCCTGGAAGCCTAGTGCACAGCATGAGGTAAGCGAGCCTCCTTGGGAGAAGAGGAGGCAGCCCAGATGCGTGGGGCTGCAATCACTGCTTGGGCGGAGCCGAGTGCGCCTCCAGAACGGCAGAGCTCCAGCTCTGCTCAGAGGCCCGATCTGGCAGAGTGCTGGCGTGAGGCTGCTCTGCCCTGGGCGAGCCTTGCCCATACTTGCCTCGCGGCTAGGCTTCCAGTCCAGAAAGGAGCGGGCTGCGCGAGACTGGGAGATGCTACTGGCGCCTTCCTGGCCTCAGCTCCACTCCGGCCTTGCCTTTGCACCTAGTCCCCAGGCGTTCTTGTGAAGGGCTTAGTTGCCGGTGGGTTGCACACTGCCAAGGGCTCCAGCTTGAGGTCTCTAGTAGAGGCAAAGTGAGGGCAACTGAAAGTCTATTCTTACGGTTGCTTGACCTCCCAGACACAGCACAGCACGGAGAGCACAAGGCTCACAGGGCCTCTGGCTGTGGTCTGCAGCCCCACACACGCTGAGGCTGACTCGGTGAGCGCCCAGAAGGTGCCTGACAGACGTCTTTTCCCTAGTGCTCTCCTCCCCAGCAGAGACGTGTGCAGGTGGTTGGGGCCTGCCCCTGCGTGTCTGGGCTCCCGTCCACAGCCCGAGCTCAGGGAAGCAGCTCCTCAGCCAAGACCTGTAGGAGGCGCGGGGCGCCCCCGCCTGGAAGCCCTGTGCTCAGCATGAGGGAAGCGAGCCTCCCTGGGAGAAGAGGAGGCAGCCCAGATGCGTGGGGCTGCAATCACTGCTTTGGCGGAGCCGAGTGCGCCTCCAGTACAGCAGAGCTCCAGCTCTCCTCAGAGGCCCGATCTGGCAGAGTTGCTGGCGTGAGGCTGCTCTGCCCTGGGCGAGCCTTGCCCAGACTTGCCTCGCGGCTAGGCTTCCAGTCCAGAAAGGAGCGGGCTGCGCGAGACTGGGAGATGCTACTGGCGCCTTCCTGGCCTCAGCTCCACTCCTGCCTTGCCTTTGCACCTAGTCCCCAGGCGTTCTTGTGGAGGGCTTAGTTGCCGGTGGGTTGCACACTGCCAAGCGCTCCAGCTTGAGGGCTCTAGTAGAGGCAAAGTGAGGCCAACTAGAAGT
Source organism: Capricornis sumatraensis (assembly GCF_032405125.1). Lineage (NCBI taxonomy): Eukaryota > Metazoa > Chordata > Mammalia > Artiodactyla > Bovidae > Capricornis > Capricornis sumatraensis. Next base: position 11,018,228 of record NW_027184613.1, on the reverse strand, counting down.
CTATTCTTACGGTTGCTTGACCGCCCAGACTCAGCACATCACGGAGAGCACAAGGCTCACAGGGCCTCTGGCTGTGGTCTGCAGCCCCACACACGCGGAGGCTGACTCGGTGAGCGCCCAGAAGGTGCCTGACAGACGTCATTTCCCTAGTGCTCTCCTCCCCAGCAGAGACGTGTGCAGGTGGTTGGGGCCTGCCCCTGCGTGTCTGGACTCCCGTCCACAGCCCCAGCTCAGGGAAGCAGCTCCTCAGCCAAGACCTGTAGGAGGCGCGGGGCGCCCCCGCCTGGAAGCCTAGTGCACAGCATGAGGTAAGCGAGCCTCCTTGGGAGAAGAGGAGGCAGCCGAGATGCGTGGGGCTGCAATCACTGCTTTGGCGCAGCCGAGTGCGCCTCCAGTACGGCAGAGCTCCAGCTCTGCTCAGAGGCCCGATCTGGCAGAGTTGCTGGCGTGAGGCTGCTCTGCCATGGGCGAGCCTTGCCCAAACTTGCCTCGCGGCTAGGCTTCCAGTCCAGAAAGGAGCAGGCTGCGCGAGACTGGGAGATGCTACTGGCGCCTTCCTGGCCTCAGCTCCACTCCTGCCTTGCCTTTGCACCTAGTCCCCAGGCGTTCTTGTGCAGGGCTTAGTTGCCGGTGGGTTGCACACTGCCAAGTGCTCCAGCTTGAGGGCTTTAGTACAGGCAAAGTGAGGGCAACTGAAAGTCTATTCTTACGGTTGCTTGACCGCCAAGACTCAGCACAGCACGGAGAGCACAAGGCTCACAGGGCCTCTGGCTGTGGTCTGCAGCCCCACACACGCTGAGGCTGACTCGGTGAGCACCCAGAAGGTGCCTGACAGACGTCATATCCCTAGTGCTCTCCTCCCCAGCAGAGATGTGTGCAGGTGGTTGGGGCCTGCCCCTGCGTGTCTGGGCTCCCGTCCACAGCCCCAGCTCAGGGAAGCAGCTCCTGAGCCAACTCCTTTGGGAGGCGCAGGGGGCCCCGCCTGGATGCCTAGTTTACAGCATGCGGGAAGCGAACCTCCTCGGGAGAAGAGAAGGCAGCCCTGCTGTGTGCGGCTGCATTCACTGCTTTGGCGGAGCCGAGTGCGCCTCCAGTACGTCAGAGCTCCAGGTCTGCTCAGAGGCCCGATCTGGCAGAGTTACTGGCGTGAGGCTGCTCTGCCCTGGGCGAGCCTTGCCCAAACTTGCCTCGCGGCTAGGCTTCCAGTCCAGAAAGGAGCGGGCTGCGCGAGACTGGGAGATGCTACTGGCGCCTTCCTGGCCTCAGGTCCACTCCTGCCTTACCTTTGCACCTAGTCCTCAGGCGTTCTTGTGGAGGGCTTAGTTGCCGGTGGGTTGCCAGCAGAGAGGGCTCTATTGGAGGCAATGGGAGGGCAACTGCAGGGCTCCTCCAGCGGTAGCTTGACCGCCCAGACTCAGCACAGCACGGAGAGCACAAGGCTCACAGGGCCTCTGGCTGTGGTCTGCAGCCCCACACACGCTGAGGCTGACTCGGTGAGCGCCCAGAAGATGCCTGACAGACGTCATTTCCCTAGTGCTCTCCTCCCCAGCAGAGACGTGTGCAGGTGGTTGGGGCCTGCCCCTGCGTGTCTGGGCTCCCGTCCACAGCCCCAGCTCAGGGAAGCATCTCCTCAGCCAAGACCTGTAGGAGGCGCGGGGCGCCCCCGCCTGGAAGCCTAGTGCACAGCATGAGGGAAGCGAGCCTCCTTGGGAGAAGAGGAGGCAGCCCAGATGCGTGGGGCTGCAATCACTGCTTGGGCGGAGCCGAGTGCGCCTCCAGTATGGCAGAGCTCCAGCTCTGCTCAGAGGCCCGATCTGGCAGAGTGCTGGCGAGGCTTCTCTGCCCTGGGCGAGCCTTGCCCAGACTTGCCTCGCGCCTAGGCTTCCAGTCCAGAAAGTAGCGGGCTGTGTGAGACTGGGAGATGCTACTGGGGCCTTCCTGGCCTCAGCTCCACTCCTTCCTTGCCTTTGCGCCTAGTCCCCAGGGGTTCTTGTGGAGGGCTTAGTTGCCGGTGGGTTGCACACTGCCAAGCGCTCCAGCTTGAGGGCTCTAGTAGAGGCAAATGAGGGCAACTGGAAGTCTATTCTTACGGTTGCTTGACCGCCCACACTCAGCACAGCACGGAGAGCACAAGGCTCTCAGGGCCCCTGGCTGGGGTCTGCAGCCCCACACACGCGGAGGCTGACTCGGTGAGCGCCCAGAAGGTGCCTGACAGACGTCATTTCCCTAGTGCTCTCCTCCCCAGCAGAGACGTGTGCAGGTGGTTGGGGCCTGCCCCTGCGTGTCTGGGCTCCCGTCCACAGCCCCAGCTCAGGGAAGCAGCTCCTCAGCCAAGACCTGTAGGAGGCGCGGGGCGCCCCCGCCTGGAAGCCTAGTGCACAGCATGAGGGAAGCGAGCCTCCTTGGGAGAAGAGGAGGCAGCCCAGATGCGTGGGGCTGCAATCACTGCTTGGGCGGAGCCGAGTGCGCCTCCAGTACGGCAGAGCTCCAGCTCTGCTCAGAGGCCCGATCTGGCAGAGTGCTGGCGTGAGGCTGCTCTGCCCTGGGCGAGCCTTGCCCAGACTTGCCTCGCGGCTAGGCTTCCAGTCCAGAAAGGAGCGGGCTGCGCGAGACTGGGAGATGCTACTGGCGCCTTCCTGGCCTCAGCTCCACTCCTGCCTTGCCTTTGCACCTAGTCCCCAGGCGTTCTTGTGAAGGGCTTAGTTGCCGGTGGGTTGCACACTGCCAAGCGCTCCAGCTTGAGGGCTCTAGTAGAGGCAAAGTGAGGGCAACTGAAAGTCTATTCTTACGGTTGCTTGACCTCCCAGACTCAGCACAGCACGGAGAGCACAAGGCTCACAGGGCCTCTGGCTGTGGTCTGCAGCCCCACACACGCTGAGGCTGACTCGGTGAGCGAACAGAAGGTGCCTGACAGACGTCATTTCCCTAGTGCTCTCCTCCCCAGCAGAGACGTGTGCAGGTGGTTGGGGCCTGCCCCTGCGTGTCTGGGCTCCCGTCCACAGCCCCAGCTCAGGGAAGCAGCTCCTCAGCCAAGACCTGTAGGAGGCGCGGGGCGCCCCCGCCTGGAAGCCCTGTGCTCAGCATGAGGGAAGCGATCCTCCTTGGGAGAAGAGGAGGCAGCCCAGATGCGTGGGGCTGCAATCACTGCTTGGGCGGAGCCGAGTGGGCCTCCAGTACGGCAGAGCTCCAGCTCTGCTCAGAGGCCCGATCTGGCAGAGTGCTGGCGTGAGGCTGCTCTGCCCTGGGCGAGCCTTGCCCAGACTTGCCTCGCGGCTAGGCTTCCAGTCCAGAAAGGAGCGGGCTGCGCGAGACTGGGAGATGCTACTGGCGCCTTCCTGGCCTCAGCTCCACTCCTGCCTTGCCTTTGCACCTAGTCCCCAGGCGTTCTTGTGGAGGGCTTAGTTGCCGGTGGGTTGCACACTGCCAAGCGCTCCAGCTTGAGGGCTCTATTAGAGGCAAAGTGAGGGCAACTGAAAGTCTATTCTTACGGTTGCTTGACCTCCCAGACACAGCACAGCACGGAGAGCACAAGGCTCACAGGGCCTCTGGCTGTGGTCTGCAGCCCCACACACGCTGAGGCTGACTCGGTGAGCGCCCAGAAGGTGCCTGACAGACGTCTTTTCCCTAGTGCTCTCCTCCCCAGCAGAGACGTGTGCAGGTGGTTGGGGCCTGCCCCTGCGTGTCTGGGCTCCCGTCCACAGCCCGAGCTCAGGGAAGCAGCTCCTCAGCCAAGACCTGTAGGAGGCGCGGGGCGCCCCCGCCTGGAAGCCCTGTGCTCAGCATGAGGGAAGCGAGCCTCCCTGGGAGAAGAGGAGGCAGCCCAGATGCGTGGGGCTGCAATCACTGCTTTGGCGGAGCCGAGTGCGCCTCCAGTACGGCAGAGCTCCAGCTCTCCTCAGAGGCCCGATCTGGCAGAGTTGCTGGCGTGAGGCTGCTCTGCCCTGGGCGAGCCTTGCCCAGACTTGCCTCGCGGCTAGGCTTCCAGTCCAGAAAGGAGCGGGCTGCGCGAGACTGGGAGATGCTACTGGCGCCTTCCTGGCCTCAGCTCCACTCCTGCCTTGCCTTTGCACCTAGTCCCCAGGCGTTCTTGTGGAGGGCTTAGTTGCCGGTGGGTTGCACACTGCCAAGCGCTCCAGCTTGAGGGCTCTAGTAGAGGCAAAGTGAGGGCAACTGGAAGTCTATTGTTACGGTTGCTTGACCGCCCAGACTCAGCACAGCACGGAGAGCACAAGGCTCACAGGGCCCCTGGCTGAGGTCTGCAGCCCCACACACGCGGAGGCTGACTCGGTGAGCGCCCAGAAGGTGCCTGACAGACGTCATTTCCCTAGTGCTCTCCTCCCCAGCAGAGACGTGTGCAGGTGGTTGGGGCCTGCCCCTGCGTGTCTGGGCTCCCGTCCACAGCCCCAGCTCAGGGAAGCAGCTCCTGAGCCAACTCCTGTGGGAGGCGCAGGGTGCCCCGCCTGGAAGCCTAGTTTACAGCATGCGGGAAGCGAGCCTCCTCGGGAGAAGAGAAGGCAGCCCTGCTGTGTGCGGCTGCATTCACTGCTTTGGCGGAGCCGATTGCGCCTCCAGTACGGCAGAGCTCCAGCTCTGCTCTGAGGCCCGATCTGGCAGAGTTGCTGGCGTGAGGCTGCTCTGCCCTGGTCGAGCCATGGCCAAACTTGCCTCGCGGCTAGGCTTCCAGTCCAGAAAGGAGCGGGCTGCGCGAGACTGGGAGATGCTACTGGCGCCTTCCTGGCCTCAGCTCCACTCCTGCCTTGCCTTTGCACCTAGTCCCCAGCCGTTCTTTTGGAGGGCTTAGTTGTCGGTGGGTTGCACACTGCCAAGCGCTCCAGCAGAGAGGGCTCTATTAGAGGCAATGGCAGGGCAACTGCAGGGCTCCTCCAGCGGTTGCTTGACCGCCCAGACTCAGCACAGCACGGAGAGCACAAGGCTCACAGGGCCTCTGGCTGTGGTCTGCAGCCCCACACACGCTGAGGCTGACTCGGTGAGCGCCCAGAAGGTGCCTGACAGACGTCTTTTCCCTAGTGCTCTCCTCCCCAGCAGAGACGTGTGCAGGTGGTTGGGGCCTGCCCCTGCGTGTCTGGGCTCCCGTCCACAGCCCCAGCTCAGGGAAGCAGCTCCTCAGCCAAGAACTGTAGGAGGCGCGGGGCGCCCCCGCCTGGAAGCCCTGTGCTCAGCATGAGGGAAGCGAGCCTCCTTGGGAGAAGAGGAGGCAGCCCAGATGCGAGGGGCTGCAATCACTGCTTTGGCGGAGCCGAGTGCGCCTCCAGTACGGCAGAGCTCCAGCTCTGCTCAGAGGCCCGATCTGGCAGAGTGCTGGCGTGAGGCTGCTCTGCCCTGGGCGAGCCTTGCCCAGACTTGCCTCGCGGCTAGGCTTCCAGTCCAGAAAGGAGCGGGCTGCGCGAGACTGGGAGATGCTCCTGGCGCCTTCCTGGCCTCAGCTCCACTCCGGCCTTGCCTTTGCACCTAGTCTCCAGGCGTTCTTGTGGAGGGCTTAGTTGCCGGTGGGTTGCACACTGCCAAGCGCTCCAGCTTGAGGGCTCTAGTAGAGGCAAAGTGAGGGCAACTGAAAGTCTATTCTTACGGTTGCTTGACCGCCCAGACTCAGCACAGCACGGAGAGCACAAGGCTCACAGGGCCTCTGGCTGTGGTCTGCAGCCCCACACACGCGGAGGCTGACTCGGTGAGCGCCCAGAAGGTGCCTGACAGACGTCATTTCCCTAGTGCTGTCCTCCCCAGCAGAGACGTGTGCAGGTGGTTGGGGCCTGCCCCTGCGTGTCTGGGCTCCCGTCCACAGCCCCAGCTCAGGGAAGCAGCTCCTGAGCCAAGACCTGTGGGAGGCGCAGGTGGCCCCGCCTGGAAGCCTAGTTTACAGCATGCGGGAAGCGAGCCTCCTCGGGAGAAGAGAAGGCAGCCCTGCTGTGTGCGGCTGCATTCACTGCTTTGGCGGAGCCGAGTGCGCCTCCAGTACGGCAGAGCTCCAGCTCTGCTCAGAGGCCCGATCTGGCAGAGTTGCTGGCGTGAGGCTGCTCTGCCATGGGCGAGCCTTGCCCAAACTTCCTCGCGGCTAGACTTCCAGTCCAGAAAGGATCGGGGGGCGCGAGACTGGGAGATGCTACTGGCGCCTTCCTGGCCTCAGCTCCACTCCTGCCTTGCCTTTGCACCTAGTCCCCAGGCGTTCTTGTGGAGGGCTTAGTTGCCGGTGGGTTGCACACTGCCAAGCGCACCAGCTTGAGGGCTCTAGTAGAGGCAAAGTGAGGGCAACTGAAAGTCTATTCTTACGGTTGCTTGACCGCCCAGACTCAGCACAGCACGGAGAGCACAAGGCTCACAGGGCCTCTGGCTGTGGCCTGCAGCCCCACACACGCTGAGGCTGACTCGGTGAGCGCCCAGAAGGTGCCTGACAGACGTCTTTTCCCTAGTGCTCTCCTCCCCAGCAGAGACGTGTGCAGGTGGTTGGGGCCTGCCCCTGCGTGTCTGGGCTCCCGTCCACAGCCCCAGCTCAGGGAAGCAGCTCCTCAGCCAAGACCTGTAGGAGGCGTGGGGCGCCCCCGCCTGGAAGCCTTGTGCTCAGCATGAGGGAAGCGAGCCTCCTTGGGAGAGGAGGAGGCAGCCCTGCTGTGTGCGGCTGCATTCACTGCTTTGGCGGAGCCGAGTGCGCCTCCAGTACGGCAGAGCTCCAGCTCTGCTCAGAGGCCCGATCTGGCAGAGTTGCTGGCGTGAGGCTGCTCTGCCCTGGGCGAGCCTTGCCCAGACTTGCCTCGCGGCTAGGCTTCCAGTCCAGAAAGGAGCGGGCTGCGCGAGACTTGGAGATGCTACTGGCGCCTTCCTGGCCTCAGCACCACTCCTGCCTTACCTTTGCACCTAGTCCTCAGGCGTTCTTGTGGAGGGCTTAGTTGCCGGTGGGTTGCCAGCAGAGAGGGCTCTATTGGAGGCAATGGGAGGGCAACTGCAGGGCTCCTCCAGCGGTAGCTTGACCGCCCAGACTCAGCACAGCACGGAGAGCACAAGGCTCACAGGGCCTCTGGCTGTGGTCTGCAGCCCCACACACGCTGAGGCTGACTCGGTGAGCGCCCAGAAGATGCCTGACAGACGTCATTTCCCTAGTGCTCTCCTCCCCAGCAGAGACGTGTGCAGGTGGTTGGGGCCTGCCCCTGCGTGTCTGGGCTCCCGTCCACAGCCCCAGCTCAGGGAAGCATCTCCTCAGCCAAGACCTGTAGGAGGCGCGGGGCGCCCCCGCCTGGAAGCCTAGTGCACAGCATGAGGGAAGCGAGCCTCCTTGGGAGAAGAGGAGGCAGCCCAGATGCGTGGGGCTGCAATCACTGCTTGGGCGGAGCCGAGTGCGCCTCCAGTATGGCAGAGCTCCAGCTCTGCTCAGAGGCCCGATCTGGCAGAGTGCTGGCGTGGGGCTTCTCTGCCCTGGGCGAGCCTTGCCCAGACTTGCCTCGCGCCTAGGCTTCCAGTCCAGAAAGTAGCGGGCTGTGTGAGACTGGGAGATGCTACTGGGGCCTTCCTGGCCTCAGCTCCACTCCTTCCTTGCCTTTGCGCCTAGTCCCCAGGGGTTCTTGTGGAGGGCTTAGTTGCCGGTGGGTTGCACACTGCCAAGCGCTCCAGCTTGAGGGCTCTAGTAGAGGCAAATGAGGGCAACTGGAAGTCTATTCTTACGGTTGCTTGACCGCCCACACTCAGCACAGCACGGAGAGCACAAGGCTCTCAGGGCCCCTGGCTGGGGTCTGCAGCCCCACACACGCGGAGGCTGACTCGGTGAGCGCCCAGAAGGTGCCTGACAGACGTCATTTCCCTAGTGCTCTCCTCCCCAGCAGAGACGTGTGCAGGTGGTTGGGGCCTGCCCCTGCGTGTCTGGGCTCCCGTCCACAGCCCCAGCTCAGGGAAGCAGCTCCTCAGCCAAGACCTGTAGGAGGCGCGGGGCGCCCCCGCCTGGAAGCCTAGTGCACAGCATGAGGGAAGCGAGCCTCCTTGGGAGAAGAGGAGGCAGCCCAGATGCGTGGGGCTGCAATCACTGCTTGGGCGGAGCCGAGTGCGCCTCCAGTACGGCAGAGCTCCAGCTCTGCTCAGAGGCCCGATCTGGCAGAGTGCTGGCGTGAGGCTGCTCTGCCCTGGGCGAGCCTTGCCCAGACTTGCCTCGCGGCTAGGCTTCCAGTCCAGAAAGGAGCGGGCTGCGCGAGACTGGGAGATGCTACTGGCGCCTTCCTGGCCTCAGCTCCACTCCTGCCTTGCCTTTGCACCTAGTCCCCAGGCGTTCTTGTGAAGGGCTTAGTTGCCGGTGGGTTGCACACTGCCAAGCGCTCCAGCTTGAGGGCTCTAGTAGAGGCAAAGTGAGGGCAACTGAAAGTCTATTCTTACGGTTGCTTGACCTCCCAGACTCAGCACAGCACGGAGAGCACAAGGCTCACAGGGCCTCTGGCTGTGGTCTGCAGCCCCACACACGCTGAGGCTGACTCGGTGAGCGAACAGAAGGTGCCTGACAGACGTCATTTCCCTAGTGCTCTCCTCCCCAGCAGAGACGTGTGCAGGTGGTTGGGGCCTGCCCCTGCGTGTCTGGGCTCCCGTCCACAGCCCCAGCTCAGGGAAGCAGCTCCTCAGCCAAGACCTGTAGGAGGCGCGGGGCGCCCCCGCCTGGAAGCCCTGTGCTCAGCATGAGGGAAGCGATCCTCCTTGGGAGAAGAGGAGGCAGCCCAGATGCGTGGGGCTGCAATCACTGCTTGGGCGGAGCCGAGTGGGCCTCCAGTAAGGCAGAGCTCCAGCTCTGCTCAGAGGCCCGATCTGGCAGAGTGCTGGCGTGAGGCTGCTCTGCCCTGGGCGAGCCTTGCCCAGACTTGCCTCGTGGCTAGGCTTCCAGTCCAGAAAGGAGCGGGCTGCGCGAGACTGGGAGATGCTACTGGCGCCTTCCTGGCCTCAGCTCCACTCCTGCCTTGCCTTTGCACCTAGTCCCCAGGCGTTCTTGTGGAGGGCTTAGTTGCCGGTGGGTTGCACACTGCCAAGCGCACCAGCTTGAGGGCTCTATTAGAGGGAAAGTGAGGGCAACTGGAAGTCTATTTTTACGGTTGCTTGACCGCCCAGACTCAGCACAGCACGGAGAGCACAAGGCTCACAGGGCCCCTGGCTGGGGTCTGCAGCCCCACACACGCGGAGGCTGACTCGGTGAGCGCCCAGAAGGTGCCTGACAGACGTCATTTCCCTAGTGCTCTCCTCCCCAGCAGAGATGTGTACAGGTGGTTGGGGCCTCCCCCTGCGTGTCTGGGCTCCCGTCCACAGCCCCAGCTCAGGGAAGCAGCTCCTGAGCCAACTCCTTTGGGAGGCGCAGGGAGCCCCGCCTGGAAACCTAGTTTACAGCATGCGGGAAGCGAACCTCCTCGGGAGAAGAGAAGGCAGCCCTGCTGTGTGCGGCTGCATTCACTGCTTTGGCGGAGCCGAGTGCGCCTCAGTACGGCAGAGCTCCAGGTCTGCTCAGAGGCCCGATCTGGCAGAGTTACTGGCGTGAGGCTGCTCTGCCCTGGGCGAGCCTTGCCCAAACTTGCCTCGCGGCTAGGCTTCCAGTCCAGAAAGGAGCGGGCTGCGCGAGACTGGGAGATGCTACTGGCGCCTTCCTGGCCTCAGCTCCACTCCTACCTTACCTTTGCACCTAGTCCTCAGGCTTTCTTGTGGAGGGCTTAGTTGCCGGTGGGTTGCCAGCAGAGAGGGCTCTATTAGAGGCAATGGGAGGGCAACTGCAGGGCTCCTCCAGCGGTTGCTTGACCGCCCAGACTCAGCACAGCACGGAGAGCACAAGGCTCACAGGGCCTCTGGCTGTGGTCTGCAGCCCCACACACGCGGAGGCTGACTCGGTGAAAGCCCAGAAGGTGCCTGACAGACGTCTTTTCCCTAGTGCTCTCCTCCCCAGCAGAGACGTGTGCAGGTGGTTGGGGCCTGCCCCTGCGTGTCTGGGCTCCCGTCCACAGCCCCAGCTCAGGGAAGCAGCTCCTCAGCCAAGACCTGTAGGAGGCGAGGGGCGCCCCCGCCTGGAAGCCTAGTGCACAGCATGAGGTAAGCGAGCCTCCTTGGGAGAAGAGGAGGCAGCCCAGATGCGTGGGGCTGCAATCACTGCTTGGGCGGAGCCGAGTGCGCCTCCAGAACGGCAGAGCTCCAGCTCTGCTCAGAGGCCCGATCTGGCAGAGTGCTGGCGTGAGGCTGCTCTGCCCTGGGCGAGCCTTGCCCATACTTGCCTCGCGGCTAGGCTTCCAGTCCAGAAAGGAGCGGGCTGCGCGAGACTGGGAGATGCTACTGGCGCCTTCCTGGCCTCAGCTCCACTCCTGCCTTGCCTTTGCACCTAGTCCCCAGGCGTTCTTGTGAAGGGCTTAGTTGCCGGTGGGTTGCACACTGCCAAGGGCTCCAGCTTGAGGGCTCTAGTAGAGGCAAAGTGAGGGCAACTGAAAGTCTATTCTTACGGTTGCTTGACCTCCCAGACTCAGCACAGCACGGAGAGCACAAGGCTCACAGGGCCTCTGGCTGTGGTCTGCAGCCCCACACACGCTGAGGCTGACTCGGTGAGCGCCCAGAAGGTGCCTGACAGACGTCTTTTCCCTAGTGCTCTCCTCCCCAGCAGAGACGTGTGCAGGTGGTTGGGGCCTGCCCCTGCGTGTCTGGGCTCCCGTCCACAGCCCGAGCTCAGGGAAGCAGCTCCTCAGCCAAGACCTGTAGGAGGCGCGGGGCGCCCCCGCCTGGAAGCCCTGTGCTCAGCATGAGGGAAGCGAGCCTCCCTGGGAGAAGAGGAGGCAGCCCAGATGCGTGGGGCTGCAATCACTGCTTTGGCGGAGCCGAGTGCGCCTCCAGTACGGCAGAGCTCCAGCTCTCCTCAGAGGCCCGATCTGGCAGAGTTGCTGGCGTGAGGCTGCTCTGCCCTGGGCGAGCCTTGCCCAGACTTGCCTCGCGGCTAGGCTTCCAGTCCAGAAAGGAGCGGGCTGCGCGAGACTGGGAGATGCTACTGGCGCCTTCCTGGCCTCAGCTCCACTCCTGCCTTGCCTTTGCACCTAGTCCCCAGGCGTTCTTGTGGAGGGCTTAGTTGCCGGTGGGTTGCACACTGCCAAGCGCTCCAGCTTGAGGGCTCTAGTAGAGGCAAAGTGAGGGCAACTGGAAGTCTATTGTTACGGTTGCTTGACCGCCCAGACTCAGCACAGCACGGAGAGCACAAGGCTCACAGGGCCCCTGGCTGAGGTCTGCAGCCCCACACACGCGGAGGCTGACTCGGTGAGCGCCCAGAAGGTGCCTGACAGACGTCATTTCCCTAGTGCTCTCCTCCCCAGCAGAGACGTGTGCAGGTGGTTGGGGCCTGCCCCTGCGTGTCTGGGCTCCCGTCCACAGCCCCAGCTCAGGGAAGCAGCTCCTCAGCCAAGACCTGTAGGAGGCGCGGGGCGCCCCCGCCTGGAAGCCTAGTGCACAGCATGAGGGAAGCGAGCCTCCTTGGGAGAAGAGGAGGCAGCCCAGATGCGTGGGGCTGCAATCACTGCTTGGTCGGAGCCGAGTGCGCCTCCAGTACGGCAGAGCTCCAGCTCTGCTCAGAGGCCCGATCTGGCAGAGTGCTGGCGTGAGGCTGCTCTGCCCTGGGCGAGCCTTGCCCAGACTTGCCTCGCGGCTAGGCTTCCAGTCCAGAAAGGAGCGGGCTGCGCGAGACTGGGAGATGCTACTGGCGCCTTCCTGGCCTCAGCTCCACTCCTGCCTTGCCTTTGCACCTAGTCCCCAGGCGTTCTTGTGAAGGGCTTAGTTGCCGGTGGGTTGCACACTGCCAAGCGCTCCAGCTTGAGGGCTCTAGTAGAGGCAAAGTGAGGGCAACTGAAAGTCTATTCTTACGGTTGCTTGACCTCCCAGACTCAGCACAGCACGGAGAGCACAAGGCTCACAGGGCCTCTGGCTGTGGTCTGCAGCCCCACACACGCTGAGGCTGACTCGGTGAGCGAACAGAAGGTGCCTGACAGACGTCATTTCCCTAGTGCTCTCCTCCCCAGCAGAGACGTGTGCAGGTGGTTGGGGCCTGCCCCTGCGTGTCTGGGCTCCCGTCCACAGCCCCAGCTCAGGGAAGCAGCTCCTCAGCCAAGACCTGTAGGAGGCGCGGGGCGCCCCCGCCTGGAAGCCCTGTGCTCAGCATGAGGGAAGCGATCCTCCTTGGGAGAAGAGGAGGCAGCCCAGATGCGTGGGGCTGCAATCACTGCTTGGGCGGAGCCGAGTGGGCCTCCAGTAAGGCAGAGCTCCAGCTCTGCTCAGAGGCCCGATCTGGCAGAGTGCTGGCGTGAGGCTGCTCTGCCCTGGGCGAGCCTTGCCCAGACTTGCCTCGCGGCTAGGCTTCCAGTCCAGAAAGGAGCGGGCTGCGCGAGACTGCGAGATGCTACTGGCGCCTTCCTGGCCTCAGCTCCACTCCTGCCTTGCCTTTGCACCTAGTCCCCAGGCGTTCTTGTGGAGGGCTTAGTTGCCGGTGGGTTGCACACTGCCAAGCGCACCAGCTTGAGGGCTCTATTAGAGGCAAAGTGAGGGCAACTGGAAGTCTATTTTTACGGTTGCTTGACCGCCCAGACTCAGCACAGCACGGAGAGCACAAGGCTCACAGGGCCCCTGGCTGGGGTCTGCAGCCCCACACACGCGGAGGCTGACTCGGTGAGCGCCCAGAAGGTGCCTGACAGACGTCATTTCCCTAGTGCTCTCCTCCCCAGCAGAGATGTGTACAGGTGGTTGGGGCATCCCCCTGCGTGTCTGGGCTCCCGTCCACAGCCCCAGCTCAGGGAAGCAGCTCCTGAGCCAACTCCTTTGGGAGGCGCAGGGAGCCCCGCCTGGAAACCTAGTTTACAGCATGCGGGAAGCGAACCTCCTCGGGAGAAGAGAAGGCAGCCCTGCTGTGTGCGGCTGCATTCACTGCTTTGGCGGAGCCGAGTGCGCCTCCAGTACGGCAGAGCTCCAGGTCTGCTCAGAGGCCCGATCTGGCAGAGTTACTGGCGTGAGGCTGCTCTGCCCTGGGCGAGCCTTGCCCAAACTTGCCTCGCGGCTAGGCTTCCAGTCCAGAAAGGAGCGGGCTGCGCGAGACTGGGAGATGCTACTGGCGCCTTCCTGGCCTCAGCTCCACTCCTACCTTACCTTTGCACCTAGTCCTCAGGCGTTCTTGTGGAGGGCTTAGTTGCCGGTGGGTTGCCAGCAGAGAGGGCTCTATTAGAGGCAATGGGAGGGCAACTGCAGGGCTCCTCCAGCGGTTGCTTGACCGCCCAGACTCAGCACAGCACGGAGAGCACAAGGCTCACAGGGCCTCTGGCTGTGGTCTGCAGCCCCACACACGCGGAGGCTGACTCGGTGAAAGCCCAGAAGGTGCCTGACAGACGTCTTTTCCCTAGTGCTCTCCTCCCCAGCAGAGACGTGTGCAGGTGGTTGGGGCCTGCCCCTGCGTGTCTGGGCTCCCGTCCACAGCCCCAGCTCAGGGAAGCAGCTCCTCAGCCAAGACCTGTAGGAGGCGAGGGGCGCCCCCGCCTGGAAGCCTAGTGCACAGCATGAGGTAAGCGAGCCTCCTTGGGAGAAGAGGAGGCAGCCCAGATGCGTGGGGCTGCAATCACTGCTTGGGCGGAGCCGAGTGCGCCTCCAGAACGGCAGAGCTCCAGCTCTGCTCAGAGGCCCGATCTGGCAGAGTGCTGGCGTGAGGCTGCTCTGCCCTGGGCGAGCCTTGCCCATACTTGCCTCGCGGCTAGGCTTCCAGTCCAGAAAGGAGCGGGCTGCGCGAGACTGGGAGATGCTACTGGCGCCTTCCTGGCCTCAGCTCCACTCCTGCCTTGCCTTTGCACCTAGTCCCCAGGCGTTCTTGTGAAGGGCTTAGTTGCCGGTGGGTTGCACACTGCCAAGGGCTCCAGCTTGAGGGCTCTAGTAGAGGCAAAGTGAGGGCAACTGAAAGTCTATTCTTACGGTTGCTTGACCTCCCAGACTCAGCACAGCACGGAGAGCACAAGGCTCACAGGGCCTCTGGCTGTGGTCTGCAGCCCCACACACGCTGAGGCTGACTCGGTGAGCGCCCAGAAGGTGCCTGACAGACGTCTTTTCCCTAGTGCTCTCCTCCCCAGCAGAGACGTGTGCAGGTGGTTGGGGCCTGCCCCTGCGTGTCTGGGCTCCCGTCCACAGCCCGAGCTCAGGGAAGCAGCTCCTCAGCCAAGACCTGTAGGAGGCGCGGGGCGCCCCCGCCTGGAAGCCCTGTGCTCAGCATGAGGGAAGCGAGCCTCCCTGGGAGAAGAGGAGGCAGCCCAGATGCGTGGGGCTGCAATCACTGCTTTGGCGGAGCCGAGTGCGCCTCCAGTACGGCAGAGCTCCAGCTCTCCTCAGAGGCCCGATCTGGCAGAGTTGCTGGCGTGAGGCTGCTCTGCCCTGGGCGAGCCTTGCCCAGACTTGCCTCGCGGCTAGGCTTCCAGTCCAGAAAGGAGCGGGCTGCGCGAGACTGGGAGATGCTACTGGCGCCTTCCTGGCCTCAGCTCCACTCCTGCCTTGCCTTTGCACCTAGTCCCCAGGCGTTCTTGTGGAGGGCTTAGTTGCCGGTGGGTTGCACACTGCCAAGCGCTCCAGCTTGAGGGCTCTAGTAGAGGCAAAGTGAGGGCAACTGGAAGTCTATTGTTACGGTTGCTTGACCGCCCAGACTCAGCACAGCACGGAGAGCACAAGGCTCACAGGGCCCCTGGCTGAGGTCTGCAGCCCCACACACGCGGAGGCTGACTCGGTGAGCGCCCAGAAGGTGCCTGACAGACGTCATTTCCCTAGTGCTCTCCTCCCCAGCAGAGACGTGTGCAGGTGGTTGGGGCCTGCCCCTGCGTGTCTGGGCTCCCGTCCACAGCCCCAGCTCAGGGAAGCAGCTCCTGAGCCAACTCCTGTGGGAGGCGCAGGGTGCCCCGCCTGGAAGCCTAGTTTACAGCATGCGGGAAGCGAGCCTCCTCGGGAGAAGAGAAGGCAGCCCTGCTGTGTGCGGCTGCATTCACTGCTTTGGCGGAGCCGATTGCGCCTCCAGTACGGCAGAGCTCCAGCTCTGCTCAGAGGCCCGATCTGGCAGAGTTGCTGGCGTGAGGCTGCTCTGCCCTGGTCGAGCCATGGCCAAACTTGCCTCGCGGCTAGGCTTCCAGTCCAGAAAGGAGCGGGCTGCGCGAGACTGGGAGATGCTACTGGCGCCTTCCTGGCCTCAGCTCCACTCCTGCCTTGCCTTTGCACCTAGTCCCCAGCCGTTCTTTTGGAGGGCTTAGTTGTCGGTGGGTTGCACACTGCCAAGCGCTCCAGCAGAGAGGGCTCTATTAGAGGCAATGGCAGGGCAACTGCAGGGCTCCTCCAGCGGTTGCTTGACCGCCCAGACTCAGCACAGCACGGAGAGCACAAGGCTCACAGGGCCTCTGGCTGTGGTCTGCAGCCCCACACACGCTGAGGCTGACTCGGTGAGCGCCCAGAAGGTGCCTGACAGACGTCTTTTCCCTAGTGCTCTCCTCCCCAGCAGAGACGTGTGCAGGTGGTTGGGGCCTGCCCCTGCGTGTCTGGGCTCCCGTCCACAGCCCCAGCTCAGGGAAGCAGCTCCTCAGCCAAGAACTGTAGGAGGCGCGGGGCGCCCCCGCCTGGAAGCCCTGTGCTCAGCATGAGGGAAGCGAGCCTCCTTGGGAGAAGAGGAGGCAGCCCAGATGCGAGGGGCTGCAATCACTGCTTTGGCGGAGCCGAGTGCGCCTCCAGTACGGCAGAGCTCCAGCTCTGCTCAGAGGCCCGATCTGGCAGAGTGCTGGCGTGAGGCTGCTCTGCCCTGGGCGAGCCTTGCCTAGACTTGCCTCGCGGCTAGGCTTCCAGTCCAGAAAGGAGCGGGCTGCGCGAGACTGGGAGATGCTACTGGCGCCTTCCTGGCCTCAGCTCCACTCCTGCCTTGCCTTTGAACCTAGTCCCCAGGCGTTCTTGTGGAGGGCTTAGTTGCCGGTGGGTTGCACACTGCCAAGCGCTCCAGCTTGAGGGCTCTATTAGAGGCAAAGTGAGGCCAACTGGAAGTCTATTTTTACGGTTGCTTGACCGCCCAGACTCAGCACAGCACGGAGAGCACAAGGCTCTCAGGGCCCCTGGCTGGGGTCTGCAGCCCCACACACGCGGAGGCTGACTCGGTGAGCGCCCAGAAGGTGCCTGACAGACGTCATTTCCCTAGTGCTGTCCTCCCCAGCAGAGACGTGTGCAGGTGGTTGGGGCCTGACCCTGCGTGTCTGGGCTCCCGTCCACAGCCCCAGCTCAGGGAAGCAGCTCCTGAGCCAAGACCTGTGGGAGGCGCAGGTGGCCCCGCCTGGAAGCCTAGTTTACAGCATGCGGGAAGCGAGCCTCCTCGGGAGAAGAGAAGGCAGCCCTGCTGTGTGCGGCTGCATTCACTGCTTTGGCGGAGCCGAGTGCGCCTCCAGTACGGCAGAGCTCCAGCTCTGCTCAGAGCCCCGATCTGGCAGAGTTGCTGGCGTGAGGCTGCTCTGCCATGGGCGAGCCTTGCCCAAACTTCCTCGCGGCTAGGCTTCCAGTCCAGAAAGGATCGGGGGGCGCGAGACTGGGAGATGCTACTGGCGCCTTCCTGGCCTCAGCTCCACTCCTGCCTTGCCTTTGCACCTAGTCCCCAGGCGTTCTTGTGGAGGGCTTAGTTGCCGGTGGGTTGCACACTGCCAAGCGCACCAGCTTGAGGGCTCTAGTAGAGGCAAAGTGAGGGCAACTGAAAGTCTATTCTTACGGTTGCTTGACCGCCCAGACTCAGCACAGCACGGAGAGCACAAGGCTCACAGGGCCTCTGGCTGTGGCCTGCAGCCCCACACACGCTGAGGCTGACTCGGTGAGTGCCCAGAAGGTGCCTGACAGACGTCTTTTCCCTAGTGCTCTCCTCCCCAGCAGAGACGTGTGCAGGTGGTTGGGGCCTGCCCCTGCGTGTCTGGGCTCCCGTCCACAGCCCCAGCTCAGGGAAGCAGCTCCTCAGCCAAGACCTGTAGGAGGCGTGGGGCGCCCCCGCCTGGAAGCCTTGTGCTCAGCATGAGGGAAGCGAGCCTCCTTGGGAGAGGAGGAGGCAGCCCTGCTGTGTGCGGCTGCATTCACTGCTTTGGCGGAGCCGAGTGCGCCTCCAGTACGGCAGAGCTCCAGCTCTGCTCAGAGGCCCGATCTGGCAGAGTTGCTGGCGTGAGGCTGCTCTGCCCTGGGCGAGCCTTGCCCAGACTTGCCTCACGGCTAGGCTTCCAGTCCAGAAATGAGCGGGCTGCGCGAGACTGGGAGATGCTCCTGGCGCCTTCCTGGCCTCAGCTCCACTCCTGCCTTGCCTTTGCACCTAGTCCGCAGGCGTTCTTGTGGAGGGCTTAGTTCCCGGTGGGTTGCACACTGCCAAGCGCTCCAGCTTGAGGGCTCTAGTAGAGGCAAAGTGAGGGCAACTGGAAGTCTATTTTTACGGTTGCTTGACCGCCCAGACTCAGCACAGCACGGAGAGCACAAGGCTCACAGGGCCTCTGGCTGTGGTCTGCAGCCCCACACACGCGGAGGCTGACTCGGTGAGCGCCCAGAAGGTGCCTGACCGACGTCATTTCCCTAGTGCTCTCCTCCCCAGCAGAGACGTGTGCAGGTGGTTGGGGCCTGCCCCTGCGTGTCTGGGCTCCCATCCACAGCCCCAGCTCAGGGAAGCAGCTCCTCAGCCAAGACCTGTAGGAGGCGCGGGGCGCCCCCGCCTGGAAGCCTAGTGCACAGCATGAGGGAAGCGAGCCTCCTTGGGAGAAGAGGAGGCAGCCCAGATGCGTAGGGCTGCAATCACTGCTTGGGCGGAGCCGAGTGCGCCTCCAGTACGGCAGAGCTCCAGCTCTGCTCAGAGGCCCGATCTGGCAGAGTGCTGGCGTGAGGCTGCTCTGCCCTGGGCGAGCCTTGCCCAGACTTGCCTCGCGGCTAGGCTTCCAGTCCAGAAAGGAGCGGGCTGCGCGAGACTGGGAGATGCTCCTGGCGCCTTCCTGGCCTCAGCTCCACTTCTGCCTTGCCTTTGCACCTAGTCCCCAGGCGCTCTTGTGGAGGGCTTAGTTGCCGGTGGGTTGCACACTGCCAAGCGCTCCAGCAGAGAGGGCTCTATTAGAGGCAATGGGAGGGCAACTGCAGGGCTCCTCCAGCGGTTGCTTGACCGCCCAGACTCAGCACAGCACGGAGAGCACAAGGCGCACAGGGCCTCTGGCTGTGGTCTGCAGCCCCACACACGCGGAGGCTGACTCGGTGAGCGCCCAGAAGGTGCCTGACAGACGTCATTTCCCTAGTGCTCTCCTCCCCAGCAGATACGTGTGCAAGTGGTTGGGGCCTGCCCCTGCGTGTCTGGGCTCCCGTCCACAGCCCCAGCTCAGGGAAGCAGCTCCTCAGCCAAGACCTGTAGGAGGCGCGGGGCGCCCCCGCCTGGAAGCCTAGTGCACAGCATGAGGGAAGCGAGCCTCCTTGGGAGAAGAGGAGGCAGCCCAGATGCGCGGGGCTGCAATCACTGCTTGGGCGGAGCCGAGTGCGCCTCCAGTACGGCAGAGCTTCAGCTCTGCTCAGAGGCCCGATCTGGCACAGTGCTGGCGTGAGGCTGCTCTGCCCTGGGCGAGCCTTGCCCAGACTTGCCTCGCGGCTAGGCTTCCAGTCCAGAAAGGAGCGTGCTGCGCGAGACTGGGAGATGCTACTGGCGCCTTCCTGGCCTCAGCTCCACTCCTGCCTTGCCTTTGCACCTAGTCACCAGGCGTTCTTGTGGAGGGCTTAGTTCCCGGTGGGTTGCACACTGCCAAGCGCTCCAGCTTGAGGGCTCTAGTAGAGGCAAAGTGAGGGCAACTGAAAGTCTATTCTTACGGTTGCTTGACCGCCCAGACTCAGCACAGCACGGAGAGCACAAGGCTCACAGGGCCTCTGGCTGTGGTCTGCAGCCCCACACACGCGGAGGCTGACTCGGTGAGCGCCCACAAGGTGCCTCACAGGCGTCATTTCCCTAGTGCTCTCCTCCCCAGCAGAGACGTGTGCAGGTGGTTGGGGCCTGCCCCTGCGTGTCTGGGCTCCCGTCCACAGCCCCAGCTCAGGGAAGCAGCTCCTCAGCCAAGACCTGTAGGAGGCGCGGGGCGCCCCCGCCTGGAAGCCTAGTGCACAGCATGAGGTAAGCGAGCCTCCTTGGGAGAAGAGGAGGCAGCCCAGATGCGTGGGGCTGCAATCACTGCTTGGGCGGAGCCGAGTGCGCCTCCAGTACGGCAGAGCTCCAGCTCTGCTCAGAGGCCCGATCTGGCAGAGTGCTGGCGTGAGGCTGCTCTGCCCTGGGCGAGCCTTGCCCAGACTTGCCTCGCGGCTAGGCTTCCAGTCCAGAAAGGAGCGGGCTGCGCGAGACTGGGAGATGCTACTGGCGCCTTCCTGGCCTCAGCACCACTCCTGCCTTACCTTTGCACCTAGTCCTCAGGCGTTCTTGTGGAGGGCTTAGTTGCCGGTGGGTTGCACACTGCCAAGCGCTCCAGCAGAGAGGGCTCTATTAGAGGCAATGGGAGGGCAACTGCAGGGCTCCTCCAGCGGTTGCTTGACCGCCCAGACTCAGCACAGCACGGAGAGCACAAGGCTCACAGGGCCTCTGGCTGTGGTCTGCAGCCCCACACACGCTGAGGCTGACTCGGTGAGCGCCCAGAAGGTGCCTGACAGACGTCATTTCCCTAGTGCTCTCCTCCGCAGCAGAGACGTGTGCAGGTGGTTGGGGCCTGCCCCTGCGTGTCTGGGCTCCCGTCCACAGCCCCAGCTCAGGGAAGCAGCTCCTCAGCCAAGACCTGTAGGAGGCGCGGGACGCCCCCGCCTGGAAGCCTAGTGCACAGCATGAGGGAAGCGAGCCTCCTTGGGAGAAGAGGAGGCAGCCCAGATGCGTGGGGCTGCAATCACTGCTTGGGCGGAGCCGAGTGCGCCTCCAGTACGGCAGAGCTCCAGCTCTGCTCAGAGGCCCGATCTGGCAGAGTGCTGGCGTGAGGCTGCTCTGCCCTGGGCGAGCCTTGCCCAGACTTGCCTCGCGGCTAGGCTTCCAGTCCAGAAAGGAGCGGGCTGCGCGAGACTGGGAGATGCTACTGGCGCCTTCCTGGCCTCAGCACCACTCCTGCCTTACCTTTGCACCTACTCCTCAGGCGTTCTTGTGGAGGGCTTAGTTGCCGGTGGGTTGCACACTGCCAAGCGCTCCAGCAGAGAGGGCTCTATTAGAGGCAATGGGAGGGCTACTGCAGGGCTCCTCCAGCGGTTGCTTGACCGCCCAGACTCAGCACAGCACGGAGAGCACAAGGCTCACAGGGCCTCTGGCTGTGGTCTGCAGCCCCACACACGCTGAGGCTGACTCGGTGAGCGCCCAGAAGGTGCCTGACAGACGTCATTTCCCTAGTGCTCTCCTCCGCATCAGAGACGTGTGCAGGTGGTTGGGGCCTGCCCCTGCGTGTCTTGGCTCCCGTCCACAGCCCCAGCTCAGGGAAGCAGCTCCTCAGCCAAGACCTGTAGGAGGCGCGGGGCGCCCCCGCCTGGAAGCCTAGTGCACAGCATGAGGGAAGCGAGCCTCCTTGGGAGAAGAGGAGGCAGCCCAGATGCGTGGGGCTGCAATCACTGCTTGGGCGGAGCCGAGTGCGCCTCCAGTACGGCAGAGCTCCAGCTCTGCTCAGAGGCCCGATCTGGCAGAGTGCTGGCGTGAGGCTGCTCTGCCCTGGGCGAGCCTTGCCCAGACTTGCCTCGCGGCTAGGCTTCCAGTCCAGAAAGGAGCGGGCTGCGCGAGACTGGGAGATGCTACTGGCGCCTTCCTGGCCTCAGCACCACTCCTGCCTTACCTTTGCACCTAGTCCTCAGGCGTTCTTGTGGAGGGCTTAGTTGCCGGTGGGTTGCACACTGCCAAGCGCTCCAGCAGAGAGGGCTCTATTAGAGGCAATGGGAGGGCAACTGCAGGGCTCCTCCAGCGGTTGCTTGACCGCCCAGACTCAGCACAGCACGGAGAGCACAAGGCTCACAGGGCCTCTGGCTGTGGTCTGCAGCCCCACACACGCTGAGGCTGACTCGGTGAGCGCCCAGAAGGTGCCTGACAGACGTCATTTCCCTAGTGCTCTCCTCCGCAGCAGAGACGTGTGCAGGTGGTTGGGGCCTGCCCCTGCGTGTCTGGGCTCCCGTCCACAGCCCCAGCTCAGGGAAGCAGCTCCTCAGCCAAGACCTGTGGGAGGCGCAGGGGGCCCCGCCTGGAAGTCTAGTTTACAGCATGCGGGAAGCGAGCCTCCTCGGGAGAAGAGGAGGCAGCCCTGCTGTGTGCGGCGGCATTCACTGCTTTGGCGGAGCCGAGTGCGCCTCCAGTACGGCAGAGCTCCAGCTCTGCTCAGAGACCCGATCTGGCAGAGTTGCTGGCGTGAGGCTGCTCTGCCCTGGGCGAGCCTTGCCCAGACTTGCCTCGCGCCTAGGCTTCCAGTCCAGAAAGGAGCGGGCTGCGCGAGACTGGGAGATGCTACTGGCGCCTTCCTGGCCTCAGCACCACTCCTGCCTTACCTTTGCACCTAGTCCTCAGGCGTTCTTGTGGAGGGCTTAGTTGCCGGTGGGTTGCACACTGCCAAGCGCTCCAGCAGAGAGGGCTCTATTAGAGGCAATGGGAGGGCAACTGCAGGGCTCCTCCAGCGGTTGCTTGACCGCCCAGACTCAGCACAGCACGGAGAGCACAAGGCTCACAGGGCCTCTGGCTGTGGTCTGCAGCCCCACACACGCTGAGGCTGACTCGGTGAGCGCCCAGAAGGTGCCTGACAGACGTCATTTCCCTAGTGCTCTCCTCCGCAGCAGAGACGTGTGCAGGTGGTTGGGGCCTGCCCCTGCGTGTCTGGGCTCCCGTCCACAGCCCCAGCTCAGGGAAGCAGCTCCTCAGCCAAGACCTGTAGGAGGCGCGGGGCGCCCCCGCCTGGAAGCCTAGTGCACAGCATGAGGGAAGCGAGCCTCCTTGGGAGAAGAGGAGGCAGCCCAGATGCGTGGGGCTGCAATCACTGCTTGGGCGGAGCCGAGTGCGCCTCCAGTACGGCAGAGCTCCAGCTCTGCTCAGAGGCCCGATCTGGCAGAGTGCTGGCGTGAGGCTGCTCTGCCCTGGGCGAGCCTTGCCCAGACTTGCCTCGCGGCTAGGCTTCCAGTCCAGAAAGGAGCGGGCTGCGCGAGACTGGGAGATGCTACTGGCGCCTTCCTGGCCTCAGCACCACTCCTGCCTTACCTTTGCACCTAGTCCTCAGGCGTTCTTGTGGAGGGCTTAGTTGCCGGTGGGTTGCACACTGCCAAGCGCTCCAGCAGAGAGGGCTCTATTAGAGGCAATGGGAGGGCAACTGCAGGGCTCCTCCAGCGGTTGCTTGACCGCCCAGACTCAGCACAGCACGGAGAGCACAAGGCTCACAGGGCCTCTGGCTGTGGTCTGCAGCCCCACACACGCTGAGGCTGACTCGGTGAGCGCCCAGAAGGTGCCTGACAGACGTCATTTCCCTAGTGCTCTCCTCCGCAGCAGAGACGTGTGCAGGTGGTTGGGGCCTGCACCTGCGTGTCTGGGCTCCCGTCCACAGCCCCAGCTCAGGGAAGCAGCTCCTCAGCCAAGACCTGTAGGAGGCGCGGGGCGCCCCCGCCTGGAAGCCTAGTGCACAGCATGAGGGAAGCGAGCCTCCTTGGGAGAAGAGGAGGCAGCCCAGATGCGTGGGGCTGCAATCACTGCTTGGGCGGAGCCGAGTGCGCCTCCAGTACGGCAGAGCTCCAGCTCTGCTCAGAGGCCCGATCTGGCAGAGTGCTGGCGTGAGGCTGCTCTGCCCTGGGCGAGCCTTGCCCATACTTGCCTCGCGCCTAGGCTTCCAGTCCAGAAAGGAGCGGGCTGCGCGAGACTGGGAGATGCTACTGGCGCCTTCCTGGCCTCAGCTCCACTCCTGCCTTGCCTTTGCACCTAGTCCCCAGGCGTTCTTGTGAAGGGCTTAGTTGCCGGTGGGTTACACACTGCCAAGCGCTCCAGCTTGAGGGCTCTAGTAGAGGCAAAGTGAGGGCAACTGAAAGTCTATTCTTACGGTTGCTTGACCTCCCAGACTCAGCACAGCACGGAGAGCACAAGGCTCACAGGGCCTCTGGCTGTGGTCTGCAGCCCCACACACGCTGAGGCTGACTCGGTGAGCGAACAGAAGGTGCCTGACAGACGTCTTTTCCCTAGTGCTCTCCTCCCCAGCAGAGACGTGTGCAGGTGGTTCGGGCCTGCCCCTGCGTGTCTGGGCTCCCGTCCACAGCCCCAGCTCAGGGAAGCAGCTCCTCAGCCAAGACCTGTAGGAGGCGCTGGGCGCCCCCGCCTGGAAGCCCTGTGCTCAGCATGAGGGAAGCGAGCCTCCTTGGGAGAAGAGGAGGCAGCCCAGATGCGTGGGGCTGCAATCACTGCTTGGGCGGAGCCGAGTGCGCCTCCAGTACGGCAGAGCTCCAGCTCTGCTCAGAGGCCCGATCTGGCAGAGTGCTGGCGTGAGGCTGCTCTGCCCTGGGCGAGCCTTGCCCAGACTTGCCTCGCGGCTAGGCTTCCAGTCCAGAAAGGAGCGGGCTGCGCGAGACTGGGAGATGCTACTGGCGCCTTCCTGGCCTCAGCTCCACTCCTGCCTTGCCTTTGCACCTAGTCCCCAGGCGTTCTTGTGGAGGGCTTAGTTGCCGGTGGGTTGCACACTGCCAAGCGCTCCAGCTTGAGGGCTCTATTAGAGGCAAAGTGAGGGCAACTGGAAGTCTATTTTTACGGTTGCTTGACCGCCCAGACTCAGCACAGCACGGAGAGCACAAGGCTCACAGGGCCCCTGGCTGGGGTCTGCAGCCCCACACACGCGGAGGCTGACTCGGTGAGCGCCTAGAAGGTGCCTGACAGACGTCATTTCCCTAGTGCTCTCCTCCCCAGCAGAGACGAGTGCAGGTGGTTGGGGCCTGCCCCTGCGTGTCTGGGCTCCCGTCCACAGCCCCAGCTCAGGGAAGCAGCTCCTGAGCCAACTCCTGTGGGAGGCGCAGGGTGCCCCGCCTGGAAGCCTAGTTTACAGCATGCGGGAAGCGAGCCTCCTCGGGAGAAGAGAAGGCAGCCCTGCTCTGTGCGGCTGCATTCACTGCTTTGGCGGAGCCGATTGCGCCTCCAGTACGGCAGAGCTCCAGCTCTGCTCAGAGGCCCGATCTCGCAGAGTTGCTGGCGTGAGGCTGCTCTGCCCTGGTCGAGCCATGGCCAAACTTGCCTCGCGGCTAGGCTTCCAGTCCAGAAAGGAGCAGGCTGCGCGAGACTGGGAGATGCTACTGGCGCCTTCCTGGCCTCAGCTCCACTCCTGCCTTGCCTTTGCACCTAGTCCCCAGCCGTTCTTTTGGAGGGCTTAGTTGTCGGTGGGTTGCACACTGCCAAGCGCTCCAGCAGAGAGGGCTCTATTAGAGGCAATGGGACGGCAACTGCAGGGCTCCTCCAGCGGTTGCTTGACCGCCCAGACTCAGCACAGCACGGAGAGCACAAGGCTCACAGGGCCTCTGGCTGTGGTCTGCAGCTCCACACACGCTGAGGCTGACTCGGTGAGCACCCAGAAGGTGCCTGACAGACGTCATATCTCTAGTGCTCTCCTCCCCAGCAGAGATGTGTGCAGGTGGTTGGGGCCTGCCCCTGCGTGTCTGGGCTCCCGTCCACAGCCCCAGCTCAGGGAAGCAGCTCCTCAGCCAAGACCTGTAGGAGGCGCGGGGCGCCCCCGCCTGGAAGCCTAGTGCACAGCATGAGGTAAGCGAGCCTCCTTGGGAGAAGAGGAGGCAGCCCAGATGCGTGGGGCTGCAATCACTGCTTGGGCGGAGCCGAGTGCGCCTCCAGTACGGCAGAGCTCCAGCTCTGCTCAGAGGCCCGATCTGGCAGAGTGCTGGCGTGAGGCTGCTCTGCCCTGGGCGAGCCTTGCCCATACTTGCCTCGCGCCTAGGCTTCCAGTCCAGAAAGGAGCGGGCTACGCGAGACTGGGAGATGCTACTGGCGCCTTCCTGGCCTCAGCTCCACTCCTGCCTTGCCTTTGCACCTAGTCCCCAGGCGTTCTTGTGAAGGGCTTAGTTGCCGGTGGGTTGCACACTGCCAAGCGCTGCAGCTTGAGGGCTCTAGCAGAGGCAAAGTGAGGGCAACTGAAAGTCTATTCCTACGGTTGCTTGACCTCCCAAACTCAGCACAGCACGGAGAGCACAAGGCTCACAGGGCCTCTGGCTGTGGTCTGCAGCCCCACACACGCTGAGGCTGACTCGGTGAGCGAACAGAAGGTGCCTGACAGACGTCTTTTCCCTAGTGCTCTCCTCCCCAGCAGAGACGTGTGCAGGTGGTTCGGGCCTGCCCCTGCGTGTCTGGGCTCCCGTCCACAGCCCCAGCTCAGGGAAGCAGCTCCTCAGCCAAGACCTGTAGGAGGCGCGGGGCGCCCCCGCCTGGAAGCCCTGTGCTCAGCATGAGGGAATCGAGCCTCCTTGGGAGAAGAGGAGGCAGCCCAGATGCGTGGGGCTGCAATCACTGCTTTGGCGGAGCCGAGTGCGCCTCCAGTACGGCAGAGCTCCAGCTCTGCTCAGAGGCCCGATCTGGCAGAGTGCTGGCGTGAGGCTGCTCTGCCCTGGGCGAGCCTTGCCCAGACTTGCCTCGCGGCTAGGCTTCCAGTCCAGAAAGGAGCGGGCTGCGCGAGACTGGGAGATGCTACTGGCGCCTTCCTGGCCTCAGCTCCACTCCTGCCTTGCCTTTGCACCTAGTCCCCAGGCGTTCTTGTGGAGGGCTTAGTTGCCGGTGGGTTGCACACTGCCAAGCGCTCCAGCTTGAGGGCTCTATTAGAGGCAAAGTGAGGGCAACTGGAAGTCTATTTTTACGGTTGCTTGACCGCCCAGACTCAGCACAGCACGGAGAGCACAAGGCTCACAGGGCCCCTGGCTGGGGTATGCAGCCCCACACACGCGGAGGCTGAGTCGGTGAGCGCCCAGAAGGTGCCTGACAGACGTCATTTCCCTAGTGCTCTCCTCCCCAGCAGAGACGTGTGCAGGTGGTTGGGGCCTTCCCCTGCGTGTCTGGGCTCCCGTCCACAGCCCCAGCTCAGGGAAGCAGCTCCTGAGCCAACTCCTGTGGGAGGCGCAGGGTGCCCCGCCTGGAAGCCTAGTTTACAGCATGCGGGAAGCGAGCCTCCTCGGGAGAAGAGAAGGCAGCCCTGCTGTGTGCGGCTGCATTCACTGCTTTGGTGGAGCCGATTGCGCCTCCAGTACGGCAGAGCTCCAGCTCTGCTCAGAGGCCCGATCTGGCAGAGTTGCTGGCGTGAGGCTGCTCTGCCCTGGTCGAGCCATGGCCAAACTTGCCTCGCGGCTAGGCTTCCAGTCCAGAAAGGAGCAGGCTGCGCGAGACTGGGAGATGCTACTGGCGCCTTCCTGGCCTCAGCTCCACTCCTGCCTTGCCTTTGCACCTAGTCCCCAGCCGTTCTTTTGGAGGGCTTAGTTGCCGGTGGGTTGCACACTGCCAAGCGCTCCAGCAGAGAGGGCTCTATTAGAGGCAATGGGAGGGCAACTGCAGGGCTCCTCCAGCGGTTGCTTGACCGCCCAGACTCAGCACAGCACGGAGAGCACAAGGCTCACAGGGCCTCTGGCTGTGGTCTGCAGCTCCACACACGCTGAGGCTGACTCGGTGAGCACCCAGAAGGTGCCTGACAGACGTCATATCCCTAGTGCTCTCCTCCCCAGCAGAGATGTGTGCAGGTGGTTGGGGCCTGCCCCTGCGTGTCTGGGCTCCCGTCCACAGCCCCAGCTCAGGGAAGCAGCTCCTCAGCCAAGACCTGTAGGAGGCGCGGGGCACCCCCGCCTGGAAGCCTAGTGCACAGCATGAGGTAAGCGAGCCTCCTTGGGAGAAGAGGAGGCAGCCCAGATGCGTGGGGCTGCAATCACTGCTTGGGCGGAGACGAGTACGCCTCCAGTACGGCAGAGCTCCAGCTCTGCTCAGAGGCCCGATCTGGCAGAGTGCTGGCGTGAGGCTGCTCTGCCCTGGGCGAGCCTTGCCCAGATTGCCTCGCGGCTAGGCTTCCAGTCCAGAAAGGAGCGGGCTGCGTGAGACTGGGAGATGCTACTGGCGCCTTCCTGGCCTCAGCTCCACTCCTGCCTTGCCTTTGCACCTAGTCCCCAGGCGTTCTTGTGAAGGGCTTAGTTGCCGGTGGGTTGCACACTGCCAAGCGCTCCAGCTTGAGGGCTCTAGTAGAGGCAAAGTGAGGGCAACTGAAAGTCTATTCCTACGGTTGCTTGACCTCCCAGACTCAGCACAGCACGGAGAGCACAAGGCTCACAGGGCCTCTGGCTGTGGTCTGCAGCCCCACACACGCTGAGGCTGACTCGGTGAGCCCCCAGAAGGTGCCTGATAGACGTCATTTCCCTAGTGCTCTCCTCCGCAGCAGAGACGTGTGCAGGTGGTTGGGGCCTGCCCCTGCGTGTCTGGGCTCCCGTCCACAGCCCCAGCTCAGGGAAGCAGCTCCTCAGCCAAGACCTGTAGGAGGCGCGGGGCGCCCCCGCCTGGAAGCCTAGTGCACAGCATGAGGGAAGCGAGCCTCCTTGGGAGAAGAGGAGGCAGCCCAGATGCGTGGGGCTGCAATCACTGCTTGGGCGGAGCCGAGTGCGCCTCCAGTACGGCAGAGCTCCAGCTCTGCTCAGAGGCCCGATCTGGCAGAGTGCTGGCGTGAGGCTGCTCTGCCCTGGGCGAGCCTTGCCCATACTTGCCTCGCGCCTAGGCTTCCAGTCCAGAAAGGAGCGGGCTGCGCGAGACTGGGAGATGCTACTGGCGCCTTCCTGGCCTCAGCTCCACTCCTGCCTTGCCTTTGCACCTAGTCCCCAGGCGTTCTTGTGAAGGGCTTAGTTGCCGGTGGGTTGCACACTGCCAAGCGCTCCAGCTTGAGGGCTCTAGTAGAGGCAAAGTGAGGGCAACTGAAAGTCTATTCTTACGGTTGCTTGACCTCCCAGACTCAGCACAGCACGGAGAGCACAAGGCTCACAGGGCCTCTGGCTGTGGTCTGCAGCCCCACACACGCTGAGGCTGACTCGGTGAGCGAACAGAAGGTGCCTGACAGACGTCTTTTCCCTAGTGCTCTCCTCCCCAGCAGAGACGTGTGCAGGTGGTTCGGGCCTGCCCCTGCGTGTCTGGGCTCCCGTCCACAGCCCCAGCTCAGGGAAGCAGCTCCTCAGCCAAGACCTGTAGGAGGCGCGGGGCGCCCCCGCCTGGAAGCCCTGTGCTCAGCATGAGGGAAGCGTGCCTCCTTGGGAGAAGAGGAGGCAGCCCAGATGCGTGGGGCTGCAATCACTGCTTGGGCGGAGCCGAGTGCGCCTCCAGTACGGCAGAGCTCCAGCTCTGCTCAGAGGCCCGATCTGGCAGAGTGCTGGCGTGAGGCTGCTCTGCCCTGGGCGAGCCTTGCCCAGACTTGCCTCGCGGCTAGGCTTCCAGTCCAGAAAGGAGCGGGCTGCGCGAGACTGGGAGATGCTACTGGCGCCTTCCTGGCCTCAGCTCCACTCCTGCCTTGCCTTTGCACCTAGTCCCCAGGCGTTCTTGTGGAGGGCTTAGTTGCCGGTGGGTTGCACACTGCCAAGCGCTCCAGCTTGAGGGCTCTATTAGAGGCAAAGTGAGGGCAACTGGAAGTCTATTTTTACGGTTGCTTGACCGCCCAAACTCAGCACAGCACGGAGAGCACAAGGCTCACAGGGCCCCTGGCTGGGGTCTGCAGCCCCACACACGCGGAGGCTGCCTCGGTGAGCGCCTAGAAGGTGCCTGACAGACGTCATTTCCCTAGTGCTCTCCTCCCCAGCAGAGACGAGTGCAGGTGGTTGGGGCCTGCCCCTGCGTGTCTGGGCTCCCGTCCACAGCCCCAGCTCAGGGAAGCAGCTCCTGAGCCAACTCCTGTGGGAGGCGCAGGGTGCCCCGCCTGGAAGCCTAGTTTACAGCATGCGGGAAGCGAGCCTCCTCGGGAGAAGAGAAGGCAGCCCTGCTCTGTGCGGCTGCATTCACTGCTTTGGCGGAGCCGATTGCGCCTCCAGTACGGCAGAGCTCCAGCTCTGCTCAGAGGCCCGATCTCGCAGAGTTGCTGGCGTGAGGCTGCTCTGCCCTAGTCGAGCCATGGCCAAACTTGCCTCGCGGCTAGGCTTCCAGTCCAGAAAGGAGCAGGCTGCGCGAGACTGGGAGATGCTACTGGCGCCTTCCTGGCCTCAGCTCCACTCCTGCCTTGCCTTTGCACCTAGTCCCCAGCCGTTCTTTTGGAGGGCTTAGTTGTCGGTGGGTTGCACACTGCCAAGCGCTCCAGCAGAGAGGGCTCTATTAGAGGCAATGGGAGGGCAACTGCAGGGCTCCTCCAGCGGTTGCTTGACCGCCCAGACTCAGCACAGCACGGAGAGCACAAGGCTCACAGGGCCTCTGGCTGTGGTCTGCAGCTCCACACACGCTGAGGCTGACTCGGTGAGCACCCAGAAGGTGCCTGACAGACGTCATATCCCTAGTGCTCTCCTCCCCAGCAGAGATGTGTGCAGGTGGTTGGGGCCTGCCCCTGCGTGTCTGGGCTCCCGTCCACAGCCCCAGCTCAGGGAAGCAGCTCCTCAGCCAAGACCTGTAGGAGGCGCGGGGCGCCCCCGCCTGGAAGCCTAGTGCACAGCATGAGGTAAGCGAGCCTCCTTGGGAGAAGAGGAGGCAGCCCAGATGCGTGGGGCTGCAATCACTGCTTGGGCGGAGCCGAGTGCGCCTCCAGTACGGCAGAGCTCCAGCTCTGCTCAGAGGCCCGATCTGGCAGAGTGCTGGCGTGAGGCTGCTCTGCCCTGGGCGAGCCTTGCCCAGACTTGCGTCGCGGCTAGGCTTCCAGTCCAGAAAGGAGCGGGCTGCGCGAGACTGGGAGATGCTACTGGCGCCTTCCTGGCCTCAGCTCCACTCCTGCCTTGTCTTTACACATAGTCACCAGGCGTTCTTGTGGAGGGCTTAGTTGCCGGTGGGTTGCACACTGCCAAGCGCTCCAGCTTGAGGGCTCTAGTAGAGGCAAAGTGAGGGCAACTGGAAGTCTATTCTTACGGTTGCTTGACCGCCCAGACTCAGCACAGCACGGAGAGCACAAGGCTCACAGGGCCTCTGGCTGTGGTCTGCAGCCCCACACACGCTGAGGCTGACTCGGTGAGCGCCCAGAAGGTGCCTGACACACGTCTTTTCCCTAGTGCTCTCCTCCCCAGCAGAGACGTGTGCAGGTGGTTGGGGCCTGCCCCTGCGTGTCTGGGCTCCCGTCCACAGCCCCAGCTCAGGGAAGCAGCTCCTCAGCCAAGACCTGTAGGAGGCGCGGGGCGCCCCCTCCTGGAAGCCTTGTGCTCAGCATGAGGGAAGCGAGCCTCCTTGGGAGAAGAGGAGGCAGCCCAGATGCGTGGGGCTGCAATCACTGCTTGGGCGGAGCCGAGTGCGCCTCCAGTACGGCAGAGCTCCAGCTCTGCTCAGAGGCCCGATCTGGCAGAGTGCTGGCGTGAGGCTGCTCTGCCCTGGGCGAGCCTTGCGCAGAGTTGCCTCGAGGCTAGGCTTCCAGTCCAGAAAGGAGCGGGCTGCGCGAGACTGGGAGATGCTCCTGGCGCCTTCCTGGCCTCAGCTCCACTCCGGCCTTGCCTTTGCACCTAGTCCCCAGGCGTTCTTGTGGAGGGCTTAGTTGCCGGTGGGTTGCACACTGCCAAGCGCTCCAGCTTGAGGGCTCTAGTAGAGGCAAAGTGAGGGCAACTGAAAGTCTATTCTTACGGTTGCTTGACCGCCCAGACTCAGCACAGCACGGAGAGCACAAGGCTCACAGGGCCTCTGGCTGTGGTCTGCAGCCCCACACACACGGAGGCTGACTCGGTGAGCGCCCAGAAGGTGCCTGACAGACGTCATTTCCCTAGTGCTCTCCTCCCCAGCAGAGACGTGTGCAGGTGGTTGGGGCCTGCCCCTGCGTGTCTGGGCTCCCGTCCACAGCCCCAGCTCAGGGAAGCAGCTCCTGAGCCAAGACCTGTGGGAGGCGCAGGTGGCCCCGCCTGGAAGCCTAGTTTACACCATGCGGGAAGCGAGCCTCCTCGGGAGAAGAGAAGGCAGCCCTGCTGTGTGCGGCTGCATTCACTGCTTTGGCGGAGCCGAGTGCGCCTCCAGTACGGCAGAGCTCCAGCTCTGCTCAGAGGACCGATCTGGCAGAGTTGCTGGCGTGAGGCTGCTCTGACATGGGCGAGCCTTGCCCAAACTTGCCTCGCGGCTAGGCTTCCAGTCCAGAAAGGAGCGGGCTGCGCGAGACTGGGAGATGCTACTGGCGCCTTCCTGGCCTCAGCTCCACTCCTACCTTACCTTTGCACCTAGTCCTCAGGCGTTCTTGTGGAGGGCTTAGTTGCCGGTGGGTTGCCAGCAGAGAGGGCTTTATTAGAGGCAATGGGAGGGCAACTGCAGGGCTCCTCCAGCGGTTGCTTGACCGCCCAGACTCAGCACAGCACGGAGAGCACAAGGCTCACAGGGCCTCTGGCTGTGGTCTGCAGCCCCACACACGCGGAGGCTGACTCGGTGAAAGCCCAGAAGGTGCCTGACAGACGTCTTTTCCCTAGTGCTCTCCTCCCCAGCAGAGACGTGTGCAGGTGGTTGGGGCCTGCCCCTGCGTGTCTGGGCTCCCGTCCACAGCCCCAGCTCAGGGAAGCAGCTCCTCAGCCAAGACCTGTAGGAGGCGAGGGGCGCCCCCGCCTGGAAGCCTAGTGCACAGCATGAGGTAAGCGAGCCTCCTTGGGAGAAGAGGAGGCAGCCCAGATGCGTGGGGCTGCAATCACTGCTTGGGCGGAGCCGAGTGCGCCTCCAGAACGGCAGAGCTCCAGCTCTGCTCAGAGGCCCGATCTGGCAGAGTGCTGGCGTGAGGCTGCTCTGCCCTGGGCGAGCCTTGCCCATACTTGCCTCGCGGCTAGGCTTCCAGTCCAGAAAGGAGCGGGCTGCGCGAGACTGGGAGATGCTACTGGCGCCTTCCTGGCCTCAGCTCCACTCCTGCCTTGCCTTTGCACCTAGTCCCCAGGCGTTCTTGTGAAGGGCTTAGTTGCCGGTGGGTTGCACACTGCCAAGGGCTCCAGCTTGAGGGCTCTAGTAGAGGCAAAGTGAGGGCAACTGAAAGTCTATTCTTACGGTTGCTTGACCTCCCAGACTCAGCACAGCACGGAGAGCACAAGGCTCACAGGGCCTCTGGCTGTGGTCTGCAGCCCCACACACGCTGAGGCTGACTCGGTGAGCGCCCAGAAGGTGCCTGACAGACGTCTTTTCCCTAGTGCTCTCCTCCCCAGCAGAGACGTGTGCAGGTGGTTGGGGCCTGCCCCTGCGTGTCTGGGCTCCCGTCCACAGCCCGAGCTCAGGGAAGCAGCTCCTCAGCCAAGACCTGTAGGAGGCGCGGGGCGCCCCCGCCTGGAAGCCCTGTGCTCAGCATGAGGGAAGCGAGCCTCCCTGGGAGAAGAGGAGGCAGCCCAGATGCGTGGGGCTGCAATCACTGCTTTGGCGGAGCCGAGTGCGCCTCCAGTACGGCAGAGCTCCAGCTCTCCTCAGAGGCCCGATCTGGCAGAGTTGCTGGCGTGAGGCTGCTCTGCCCTGGGCGAGCCTTGCCCAGACTTGCCTCGCGGCTAGGCTTCCAGTCCAGAAAGGAGCGGGCTGCGCGAGACTGGGAGATGCTACTGGCGCCTTCCTGGCCTCAGCTCCACTCCTGCCTTGCCTTTGCACCTAGTCCCCAGGCGTTCTTGTGGAGGGCTTAGTTGCCGGTGGGTTGCACACTGCCAAGCGCTCCAGCTTGAGGGCTCTAGTAGAGGCAAAGTGAGGGCAACTGGAAGTCTATTGTTACGGTTGCTTGACCGCCCAGACTCAGCACAGCACGGAGAGCACAAGGCTCACAGGGCCCCTGGCTGAGGTCTGCAGCCCCACACACGCGGAGGCTGACTCGGTGAGCGCCCAGAAGGTGCCTGACAGACGTCATTTCCCTAGTGCTCTCCTCCCCAGCAGAGACGTGTGCAGGTGGTTGGGGCCTGCCCCTGCGTGTCTGGGCTCCCGTCCACAGCCCCAGCTCAGGGAAGCAGCTCCTGAGCCAACTCCTGTGGGAGGCGCAGGGTGCCCCGCCTGGAAGCCTAGTTTACAGCATGCGGGAAGCGAGCCTCCTCGGGAGAAGAGAAGGCAGCCCTGCTGTGTGCGGCTGCATTCACTGCTTTGGCGGAGCCGATTGCGCCTCCAGTACGGCAGAGCTCCAGCTCTGCTCAGAGGCCCGATCTGGCAGAGTTGCTGGCGTGAGGCTGCTCTGCCCTGGTCGAGCCATGGCCAAACTTGCCTCGCGGCTAGGCTTCCAGTCCAGAAAGGAGCGGGCTGCGCGAGACTGGGAGATGCTACTGGCGCCTTCCTGGCCTCAGCTCCACTCCTGCCTTGCCTTTGCACCTAGTCCCCAGCCGTTCTTTTGGAGGGCTTAGTTGTCGGTGGGTTGCACACTGCCAAGCGCTCCAGCAGAGAGGGCTCTATTAGAGGCAATGGCAGGGCAACTGCAGGGCTCCTCCAGCGGTTGCTTGACCGCCCAGACTCAGCACAGCACGGAGAGCACAAGGCTCACAGGGCCTCTGGCTGTGGTCTGCAGCCCCACACACGCTGAGGCTGACTCGGTGAGCGCCCAGAAGGTGCCTGACAGACGTCTTTTCCCTAGTGCTCTCCTCCCCAGCAGAGACGTGTGCAGGTGGTTGGGGCCTGCCCCTGCGTGTCTGGGCTCCCGTCCACAGCCCCAGCTCAGGGAAGCAGCTCCTCAGCCAAGAACTGTAGGAGGCGCGGGGCGCCCCCGCCTGGAAGCCCTGTGCTCAGCATGAGGGAAGCGAGCCTCCTTGGGAGAAGAGGAGGCAGCCCAGATGCGAGGGGCTGCAATCACTGCTTTGGCGGAGCCGAGTGCGCCTCCAGTACGGCAGAGCTCCAGCTCTGCTCAGAGGCCCGATCTGGCAGAGTGCTGGCGTGAGGCTGCTCTGCCCTGGGCGAGCCTTGCCTAGACTTGCCTCGCGGCTAGGCTTCCAGTCCAGAAAGGAGCGGGCTGCGCGAGACTGGGAGATGCTACTGGCGCCTTCCTGGCCTCAGCTCCACTCCTGCCTTGCCTTTGAACCTAGTCCCCAGGCGTTCTTGTGGAGGGCTTAGTTGCCGGTGGGTTGCACACTGCCAAGCGCTCCAGCTTGAGGGCTCTATTAGAGGCAAAGTGAGGCCAACTGGAAGTCTATTTTTACGGTTGCTTGACCGCCCAGACTCAGCACAGCACGGAGAGCACAAGGCTCTCAGGGCCCCTGGCTGGGGTCTGCAGCCCCACACACGCGGAGGCTGACTCGGTGAGCGCCCAGAAGGTGCCTGACAGACGTCATTTCCCTAGTGCTGTCCTCCCCAGCAGAGACGTGTGCAGGTGGTTGGGGCCTGACCCTGCGTGTCTGGGCTCCCGTCCACAGCCCCAGCTCAGGGAAGCAGCTCCTGAGCCAAGACCTGTGGGAGGCGCAGGTGGCCCCGCCTGGAAGCCTAGTTTACAGCATGCGGGAAGCGAGCCTCCTCGGGAGAAGAGAAGGCAGCCCTGCTGTGTGCGGCTGCATTCACTGCTTTGGCGGAGCCGAGTGCGCCTCCAGTACGGCAGAGCTCCAGCTCTGCTCAGAGCCCCGATCTGGCAGAGTTGCTGGCGTGAGGCTGCTCTGCCATGGGCGAGCCTTGCCCAAACTTCCTCGCGGCTAGGCTTCCAGTCCAGAAAGGATCGGGGGGCGCGAGACTGGGAGATGCTACTGGCGCCTTCCTGGCCTCAGCTCCACTCCTGCCTTGCCTTTGCACCTAGTCCCCAGGCGTTCTTGTGGAGGGCTTAGTTGCCGGTGGGTTGCACACTGCCAAGCGCACCAGCTTGAGGGCTCTAGTAGAGGCAAAGTGAGGGCAACTGAAAGTCTATTCTTACGGTTGCTTGACCGCCCAGACTCAGCACAGCACGGAGAGCACAAGGCTCACAGGGCCTCTGGCTGTGGCCTGCAGCCCCACACACGCTGAGGCTGACTCGGTGAGTGCCCAGAAGGTGCCTGACAGACGTCTTTTCCCTAGTGCTCTCCTCCCCAGCAGAGACGTGTGCAGGTGGTTGGGGCCTGCCCCTGCGTGTCTGGGCTCCCGTCCACAGCCCCAGCTCAGGGAAGCAGCTCCTCAGCCAAGACCTGTAGGAGGCGTGGGGCGCCCCCGCCTGGAAGCCTTGTGCTCAGCATGAGGGAAGCGAGCCTCCTTGGGAGAGGAGGAGGCAGCCCTGCTGTGTGCGGCTGCATTCACTGCTTTGGCGGAGCCGAGTGCGCCTCCAGTACGGCAGAGCTCCAGCTCTGCTCAGAGGCCCGATCTGGCAGAGTTGCTGGCGTGAGGCTGCTCTGCCCTGGGCGAGCCTTGCCCAGACTTGCCTCACGGCTAGGCTTCCAGTCCAGAAATGAGCGGGCTGCGCGAGACTGGGAGATGCTCCTGGCGCCTTCCTGGCCTCAGCTCCACTCCTGCCTTGCCTTTGCACCTAGTCCGCAGGCGTTCTTGTGGAGGGCTTAGTTCCCGGTGGGTTGCACACTGCCAAGCGCTCCAGCTTGAGGGCTCTAGTAGAGGCAAAGTGAGGGCAACTGGAAGTCTATTTTTACGGTTGCTTGACCGCCCAGACTCAGCACAGCACGGAGAGCACAAGGCTCACAGGGCCTCTGGCTGTGGTCTGCAGCCCCACACACGCGGAGGCTGACTCGGTGAGCGCCCAGAAGGTGCCTGACCGACGTCATTTCCCTAGTGCTCTCCTCCCCAGCAGAGACGTGTGCAGGTGGTTGGGGCCTGCCCCTGCGTGTCTGGGCTCCCATCCACAGCCCCAGCTCAGGGAAGCAGCTCCTCAGCCAAGACCTGTAGGAGGCGCGGGGCGCCCCCGCCTGGAAGCCTAGTGCACAGCATGAGGGAAGCGAGCCTCCTTGGGAGAAGAGGAGGCAGCCCAGATGCGTAGGGCTGCAATCACTGCTTGGGCGGAGCCGAGTGCGCCTCCAGTACGGCAGAGCTCCAGCTCTGCTCAGAGGCCCGATCTGGCAGAGTGCTGGCGTGAGGCTGCTCTGCCCTGGGCGAGCCTTGCCCAGACTTGCCTCGCGGCTAGGCTTCCAGTCCAGAAAGGAGCGGGCTGCGCGAGACTGGGAGATGCTCCTGGCGCCTTCCTGGCCTCAGCTCCACTTCTGCCTTGCCTTTGCACCTAGTCCCCAGGCGCTCTTGTGGAGGGCTTAGTTGCCGGTGGGTTGCACACTGCCAAGCGCTCCAGCAGAGAGGGCTCTATTAGAGGCAATGGGAGGGCAACTGCAGGGCTCCTCCAGCGGTTGCTTGACCGCCCAGACTCAGCACAGCACGGAGAGCACAAGGCGCACAGGGCCTCTGGCTGTGGTCTGCAGCCCCACACACGCGGAGGCTGACTCGGTGAGCGCCCAGAAGGTGCCTGACAGACGTCATTTCCCTAGTGCTCTCCTCCCCAGCAGATACGTGTGCAAGTGGTTGGGGCCTGCCCCTGCGTGTCTGGGCTCCCGTCCACAGCCCCAGCTCAGGGAAGCAGCTCCTCAGCCAAGACCTGTAGGAGGCGCGGGGCGCCCCCGCCTGGAAGCCTAGTGCACAGCATGAGGGAAGCGAGCCTCCTTGGGAGAAGAGGAGGCAGCCCAGATGCGCGGGGCTGCAATCACTGCTTGGGCGGAGCCGAGTGCGCCTCCAGTACGGCAGAGCTTCAGCTCTGCTCAGAGGCCCGATCTGGCACAGTGCTGGCGTGAGGCTGCTCTGCCCTGGGCGAGCCTTGCCCAGACTTGCCTCGCGGCTAGGCTTCCAGTCCAGAAAGGAGCGTGCTGCGCGAGACTGGGAGATGCTACTGGCGCCTTCCTGGCCTCAGCTCCACTCCTGCCTTGCCTTTGCACCTAGTCACCAGGCGTTCTTGTGGAGGGCTTAGTTCCCGGTGGGTTGCACACTGCCAAGCGCTCCAGCTTGAGGGCTCTAGT
Source organism: Capricornis sumatraensis (assembly GCF_032405125.1). NCBI lineage: Eukaryota > Metazoa > Chordata > Mammalia > Artiodactyla > Bovidae > Capricornis > Capricornis sumatraensis. The sequence continues at coordinate 10,981,271 of NW_027184613.1, read as the reverse complement.
AGAGGCAAAGTGAGGGCAACTGAAAGTCTATTCTTACGGTTGCTTGACCGCCCAGACTCAGCACAGCACGGAGAGCACAAGGCTCACAGGGCCTCTGGCTGTGGTCTGCAGCCCCACACACGCGGAGGCTGACTCGGTGAGCGCCCACAAGGTGCCTCACAGGCGTCATTTCCCTAGTGCTCTCCTCCCCAGCAGAGACGTGTGCAGGTGGTTGGGGCCTGCCCCTGCGTGTCTGGGCTCCCGTCCACAGCCCCAGCTCAGGGAAGCAGCTCCTCAGCCAAGACCTGTAGGAGGCGCGGGGCGCCCCCGCCTGGAAGCCTAGTGCACAGCATGAGGGAAGCGAGCCTCCTTGGGAGAAGAGGAGGCAGCCCAGATGCGTGGGGCTGCAATCACTGCTTGGGCGGAGCCGAGTGCGCCTCCAGTACGGCAGAGCTCCAGCTCTGCTCAGAGGCCCGATCTGGCAGAGTGCTGGCGTGAGGCTGCTCTGCCCTGGGCGAGCCTTGCCCAGACTTGCCTCGCGGCTAGGCTTCCAGTCCAGAAAGGAGCGGGCTGCGCGAGACTGGGAGATGCTACTGGCGCCTTCCTGGCCTCAGCACCACTCCTGCCTTACCTTTGCACCTAGTCCTCAGGCGTTCTTGTGGAGGGCTTAGTTGCCGGTGGGTTGCACACTGCCAAGCGCTCCAGCAGAGAGGGCTCTATTAGAGGCAATGGGAGGGAAACTGCAGGGCTCCTCCAGCGGTTGCTTGACCGCCCAGACTCAGCACAGCACGGAGAGCACAAGGCTCACAGGGCCTCTGGCTGTGGTCTGCAGCCCCACACACGCTGAGGCTGACTCGGTGAGCGCCCAGAAGGTGCCTGACAGACGTCATTTCCCTAGTGCTCTCCTCCGCAGCAGAGACGTGTGCAGGTGGTTGGGGCCTGCCCCTGCGTGTCTGGGCTCCCGTCCACAGCCCCAGCTCAGGGAAGCAGCTCCTCAGCCAAGACCTGTAGGAGGCGCGGGACGCCCCCGCCTGGAAGCCTAGTGCACAGCATGAGGGAAGCGAGCCTCCTTGGGAGAAGAGGAGGCAGCCCAGATGCGTGGGGCTGCAATCACTGCTTGGGCGGAGCCGAGTGCGCCTCCAGTACGGCAGAGCTCCAGCTCTGCTCAGAGGCCCGATCTGGCAGAGTGCTGGCGTGAGGCTGCTCTGCCCTGGGCGAGCCTTGCCCAGACTTGCCTCGCGGCTAGGCTTCCAGTCCAGAAAGGAGCGGGCTGCGCGAGACTGGGAGATGCTACTGGCGCCTTCCTGGCCTCAGCACCACTCCTGCCTTACCTTTGCACCTACTCCTCAGGCGTTCTTGTGGAGGGCTTAGTTGCCGGTGGGTTGCACACTGCCAAGCGCTCCAGCAGAGAGGGCTCTATTAGAGGCAATGGGAGGGCTACTGCAGGGCTCCTCCAGCGGTTGCTTGACCGCCCAGACTCAGCACAGCACGGAGAGCACAAGGCTCACAGGGCCTCTGGCTGTGGTCTGCAGCCCCACACACGCTGAGGCTGACTCGGTGAGCGCCCAGAAGGTGCCTGACAGACGTCATTTCCCTAGTGCTCTCCTCCGCATCAGAGACGTGTGCAGGTGGTTGGGGCCTGCCCCTGCGTGTCTTGGCTCCCGTCCACAGCCCCAGCTCAGGGAAGCAGCTCCTCAGCCAAGACCTGTAGGAGGCGCGGGGCGCCCCCGCCTGGAAGCCTAGTGCACAGCATGAGGGAAGCGAGCCTCCTTGGGAGAAGAGGAGGCAGCCCAGATGCGTGGGGCTGCAATCACTGCTTGGGCGGAGCCGAGTGCGCCTCCAGTACGGCAGAGCTCCAGCTCTGCTCAGAGGCCCGATCTGGCAGAGTGCTGGCGTGAGGCTGCTCTGCCCTGGGCGAGCCTTGCCCAGACTTGCCTCGCGGCTAGGCTTCCAGTCCAGAAAGGAGCGGGCTGCGCGAGACTGGGAGATGCTACTGGCGCCTTCCTGGCCTCAGCACCACTCCTGCCTTACCTTTGCACCTAGTCCTCAGGCGTTCTTGTGGAGGGCTTAGTTGCCGGTGGGTTGCACACTGCCAAGCGCTCCAGCAGAGAGGGCTCTATTAGAGGCAATGGGAGGGCAACTGCAGGGCTCCTCCAGCGGTTGCTTGACCGCCCAGACTCAGCACAGCACGGAGAGCACAAGGCTCACAGGGCCTCTGGCTGTGGTCTGCAGCCCCACACACGCTGAGGCTGACTCGGTGAGCGCCCAGAAGGTGCCTGACAGACGTCATTTCCCTAGTGCTCTCCTCCGCAGCAGAGACGTGTGCAGGTGGTTGGGGCCTGCCCCTGCGTGTCTGGGCTCCCGTCCACAGCCCCAGCTCAGGGAAGCAGCTCCTCAGCCAAGACCTGTGGGAGGCGCAGGGGGCCCCGCCTGGAAGTCTAGTTTACAGCATGCGGGAAGCGAGCCTCCTCGGGAGAAGAGGAGGCAGCCCTGCTGTGTGCGGCGGCATTCACTGCTTTGGCGGAGCCGAGTGCGCCTCCAGTACGGCAGAGCTCCAGCTCTGCTCAGAGGCCCGATCTGGCAGAGTTGCTGGCGTGAGGCTGCTCTGCCCTGGGCGAGCCTTGCCCAGACTTGCCTCGCGCCTAGGCTTCCAGTCCAGAAAGGAGCGGGCTGCGCGAGACTGGGAGATGCTACTGGCGCCTTCCTGGCCTCAGCACCACTCCTGCCTTACCTTTGCACCTAGTCCTCAGGCGTTCTTGTGGAGGGCTTAGTTGCCGGTGGGTTGCACACTGCCAAGCGCTCCAGCAGAGAGGGCTCTATTAGAGGCAATGGGAGGGCAACTGCAGGGCTCCTCCAGCGGTTGCTTGACCGCCCAGACTCAGCACAGCACGGAGAGCACAAGGCTCACAGGGCCTCTGGCTGTGGTCTGCAGCCCCACACACGCTGAGGCTGACTCGGTGAGCGCCCAGAAGGTGCCTGACAGACGTCATTTCCCTAGTGCTCTCCTCCGCAGCAGAGACGTGTGCAGGTGGTTGGGGCCTGCCCCTGCGTGTCTGGGCTCCCGTCCACAGCCCCAGCTCAGGGAAGCAGCTCCTCAGCCAAGACCTGTAGGAGGCGCGGGGCGCCCCCGCCTGGAAGCCTAGTGCACAGCATGAGGGAAGCGAGCCTCCTTGGGAGAAGAGGAGGCAGCCCAGATGCGTGGGGCTGCAATCACTGCTTGGGCGGAGCCGAGTGCGCCTCCAGTACGGCAGAGCTCCAGCTCTGCTCAGAGGCCCGATCTGGCAGAGTGCTGGCGTGAGGCTGCTCTGCCCTGGGCGAGCCTTGCCCAGACTTGCCTCGCGGCTAGGCTTCCAGTCCAGAAAGGAGCGGGCTGCGCGAGACTGGGAGATGCTACTGGCGCCTTCCTGGCCTCAGCACCACTCCTGCCTTACCTTTGCACCTAGTCCTCAGGCGTTCTTGTGGAGGGCTTAGTTGCCGGTGGGTTGCACACTGCCAAGCGCTCCAGCAGAGAGGGCTCTATTAGAGGCAATGGGAGGGCAACTGCAGGGCTCCTCCAGCGGTTGCTTGACCGCCCAGACTCAGCACAGCACGGAGAGCACAAGGCTCACAGGGCCTCTGGCTGTGGTCTGCAGCCCCACACACGCTGAGGCTGACTCGGTGAGCGAACAGAAGGTGCCTGACAGACGTCTTTTCCCTAGTGCTCTCCTCCCCAGCAGAGACGTGTGCAGGTGGTTCGGGCCTGCCCCTGCGTGTCTGGGCTCCCGTCCACAGCCCCAGCTCAGGGAAGCAGCTCCTCAGCCAAGACCTGTAGGAGGCGCGGTGCGCCCCCGCCTGGAAGCCCTGTGCTCAGCATGAGGGAAGCGAGCCTCCTTGGGAGAAGAGGAGGCAGCCCAGATGCGTGGGGCTGCAATCACTGCTTGGGCGGAGCCGAGTGCGCCTCCAGTACGGCAGAGCTCCAGCTCTGCTCAGAGGCCCGATCTGGCAGAGTGCTGGCGTGAGGCTGCTCTGCCCTGGGCGAGCCTTGCCCAGACTTGCCTCGCGGCTAGGCTTCCAGTCCAGAAAGGAGCGGGCTGCGCGAGACTGGGAGATGCTACTGGCGCCTTCCTGGCCTCAGCTCCACTCCTGCCTTGCCTTTGCACCTAGTCCCCAGGCGTTCTTGTGGAGGGCTTAGTTGCCGGTGGGTTGCACACTGCCAAGCGCTCCAGCTTGAGGGCTCTATTAGAGGCAAAGTGAGGGCAACTGGAAGTCTATTTTTACGGTTGCTTGACCGCCCAGACTCAGCACAGCACGGAGAGCACAAGGCTCACAGGGCCCCTGGCTGGGGTCTGCAGCCCCACACACGCGGAGGCTGACTCGGTGAGCGCCTAGAAGGTGCCTGACAGACGTCATTTCCCTAGTGCTCTCCTCCCCAGCAGAGACGAGTGCAGGTGGTTGGGGCCTGCCCCTGCGTGTCTGGGCTCCCGTCCACAGCCCCAGCTCAGGGAAGCAGCTCCTGAGCCAACTCCTGTGGGAGGCGCAGGGTGCCCCGCCTGGAAGCCTAGTTTACAGCATGCGGGAAGCGAGCCTCCTCGGGAGAAGAGAAGGCAGCCCTGCTCTGTGCGGCTGCATTCACTGCTTTGGCGGAGCCGATTGCGCCTCCAGTACGGCAGAGCTCCAGCTCTGCTCAGAGGCCCGATCTCGCAGAGTTGCTGGCGTGAGGCTGCTCTGCCCTGGTCGAGCCATGGCCAAACTTGCCTCGCGGCTAGGCTTCCAGTCCAGAAAGGAGCAGGCTGCGCGAGACTGGGAGATGCTACTGGCGCCTTCCTGGCCTCAGCTCCACTCCTGCCTTGCCTTTGCACCTAGTCCCCAGCCGTTCTTTTGGAGGGCTTAGTTGTCGGTGGGTTGCACACTGCCAAGCGCTCCAGCAGAGAGGGCTCTATTAGAGGCAATGGGACGGCAACTGCAGGGCTCCTCCAGCGGTTGCTTGACCGCCCAGACTCAGCACAGCACGGAGAGCACAAGGCTCACAGGGCCTCTGGCTGTGGTCTGCAGCTCCACACACGCTGAGGCTGACTCGGTGAGCACCCAGAAGGTGCGTGACAGACGTCATATCTCTAGTGCTCTCCTCCCCAGCAGAGATGTGTGCAGGTGGTTGGGGCCTGCCCCTGCGTGTCTGGGCTCCCGTCCACAGCCCCAGCTCAGGGAAGCAGCTCCTCAGCCAAGACCTGTAGGAGGCGCGGGGCGCCCCCGCCTGGAAGCCTAGTGCACAGCATGAGGTAAGCGAGCCTCCTTGGGAGAAGAGGAGGCAGCCCAGATGCGTGGGGCTGCAATCACTGCTTGGGCGGAGCCGAGTGCGCCTCCAGTACGGCAGAGCTCCAGCTCTGCTCAGAGGCCCGATCTGGCAGAGTGCTGGCGTGAGGCTGCTCTGCCCTGGGCGAGCCTTGCCCATACTTGCCTCGCGCCTAGGCTTCCAGTCCAGAAAGGAGCGGGCTACGCGAGACTGGGAGATGCTACTGGCGCCTTCCTGGCCTCAGCTCCACTCCTGCCTTGCCTTTGCACCTAGTCCCCAGGCGTTCTTGTGAAGGGCTTAGTTGCCGGTGGGTTGCACACTGCCAAGCGCTGCAGCTTGAGGGCTCTAGCAGAGGCAAAGTGAGGGCAACTGAAAGTCTATTCCTACGGTTGCTTGACCTCCCAAACTCAGCACAGCACGGAGAGCACAAGGCTCACAGGGCCTCTGGCTGTGGTCTGCAGCCCCACACACGCTGAGGCTGACTCGGTGAGTGAACAGAAGGTGCCTGACAGACGTCTTTTCCCTAGTGCTCTCCTCCCCAGCAGAGACGTGTGCAGGTGGTTCGGGCCTGCCCCTGCGTGTCTGGGCTCCCGTCCACAGCCCCAGCTCAGGGAAGCAGCTCCTCAGCCAAGACCTGTAGGAGGCGCGGGGCGCCCCCGCCTGGAAGCCCTGTGCTCAGCATGAGGGAATCGAGCCTCCTTGGGAGAAGAGGAGGCAGCCCAGATGCGTGGGGCTGCAATCACTGCTTTGGCGGAGCCGAGTGCGCCTCCAGTACGGCAGAGCTCCAGCTCTGCTCAGAGGCCCGATCTGGCAGAGTGCTGGCGTGAGGCTGCTCTGCCCTGGGCGAGCCTTGCCCAGACTTGCCTCGCGGCTAGGCTTCCAGTCCAGAAAGGAGCGGGCTGCGCGAGACTGGGAGATGCTACTGGCGCCTTCCTGGCCTCAGCTCCACTCCTGCCTTGCCTTTGCACCTAGTCCCCAGGCGTTCTTGTGGAGGGCTTAGTTGCCGGTGGGTTGCACACTGCCAAGCGCTCCAGCTTGAGGGCTCTATTAGAGGCAAAGTGAGGGCAACTGGAAGTCTATTTTTACGGTTGCTTGACCGCCCAGACTCAGCACAGCACGGAGAGCACAAGGCTCACAGGGCCCCTGGCTGGGGTATGCAGCCCCACACACGCGGAGGCTGAGTCGGTGAGCGCCCAGAAGGTGCCTGACAGACGTCATTTCCCTAGTGCTCTCCTCCCCAGCAGAGACGTGTGCAGGTGGTTGGGGCCTTCCCCTGCGTGTCTGGGCTCCCGTCCACAGCCCCAGCTCAGGGAAGCAGCTCCTGAGCCAACTCCTGTGGGAGGCGCAGGGTGCCCCGCCTGGAAGCCTAGTTTACAGCATGCGGGAAGCGAGCCTCCTCGGGAGAAGAGAAGGCAGCCCTGCTGTGTGCGGCTGCATTCACTGCTTTGGTGGAGCCGATTGCGCCTCCAGTACGGCAGAGCTCCAGCTCTGCTCAGAGGCCCGATCTGGCAGAGTTGCTGGCGTGAGGCTGCTCTGCCCTGGTCGAGCCATGGCCAAACTTGCCTCGCGGCTAGGCTTCCAGTCCAGAAAGGAGCAGGCTGCGCGAGACTGGGAGATGCTACTGGCGCCTTCCTGGCCTCAGCTCCACTCCTGCCTTGCCTTTGCACCTAGTCCCCAGCCGTTCTTTTGGAGGGCTTAGTTGCCGGTGGGTTGCACACTGCCAAGCGCTCCAGCAGAGAGGGCTCTATTAGAGGCAATGGGAGGGCAACTGCAGGGCTCCTCCAGCGGTTGCTTGACCGCCCAGACTCAGCACAGCACGGAGAGCACAAGGCTCACAGGGCCTCTGGCTGTGGTCTGCAGCTCCACACACGCTGAGGCTGACTCGGTGAGCACCCAGAAGGTGCCTGACAGACGTCATATCCCTAGTGCTCTCCTCCCCAGCAGAGATGTGTGCAGGTGGTTGGGGCCTGCCCCTGCGTGTCTGGGCTCCCGTCCACAGCCCCAGCTCAGGGAAGCAGCTCCTCAGCCAAGACCTGTAGGAGGCGCGGGGCACCCCCGCCTGGAAGCCTAGTGCACAGCATGAGGTAAGCGAGCCTCCTTGGGAGAAGAGGAGGCAGCCCAGATGCGTGGGGCTGCAATCACTGCTTGGGCGGAGACGAGTACGCCTCCAGTACGGCAGAGCTCCAGCTCTGCTCAGAGGCCCGATCTGGCAGAGTGCTGGCGTGAGGCTGCTCTGCCCTGGGCGAGCCTTGCCCAGATTGCCTCGCGGCTAGGCTTCCAGTCCAGAAAGGAGCGGGCTGCGTGAGACTGGGAGATGCTACTGGCGCCTTCCTGGCCTCAGCTCCACTCCTGCCTTGCCTTTGCACCTAGTCCCCAGGCGTTCTTGTGAAGGGCTTAGTTGCCGGTGGGTTGCACACTGCCAAGCGCTCCAGCTTGAGGGCTCTAGTAGAGGCAAAGTGAGGGCAACTGAAAGTCTATTCCTACGGTTGCTTGACCTCCCAGACTCAGCACAGCACGGAGAGCACAAGGCTCACAGGGCCTCTGGCTGTGGTCTGCAGCCCCACACACGCTGAGGCTGACTCGGTGAGCCCCCAGAAGGTGCCTGATAGACGTCATTTCCCTAGTGCTCTCCTCCGCAGCAGAGACGTGTGCAGGTGGTTGGGGCCTGCCCCTGCGTGTCTGGGCTCCCGTCCACAGCCCCAGCTCAGGGAAGCAGCTCCTCAGCCAAGACCTGTAGGAGGCGCGGGGCGCCCCCGCCTGGAAGCCTAGTGCACAGCATGAGGGAAGCGAGCCTCCTTGGGAGAAGAGGAGGCAGCCCAGATGCGTGGGGCTGCAATCACTGCTTGGGCGGAGCCGAGTGCGCCTCCAGTACGGCAGAGCTCCAGCTCTGCTCAGAGGCCCGATCTGGCAGAGTGCTGGCGTGAGGCTGCTCTGCCCTGGGCGAGCCTTGCCCATACTTGCCTCGCGCCTAGGCTTCCAGTCCAGAAAGGAGCGGGCTGCGCGAGACTGGGAGATGCTACTGGCGCCTTCCTGGCCTCAGCTCCACTCCTGCCTTGCCTTTGCACCTAGTCCCCAGGCGTTCTTGTGAAGGGCTTAGTTGCCGGTGGGTTGCACACTGCCAAGCGCTCCAGCTTGAGGGCTCTAGTAGAGGCAAAGTGAGGGCAACTGAAAGTCTATTCTTACGGTTGCTTGACCTCCCAGACTCAGCACAGCACGGAGAGCACAAGGCTCACAGGGCCTCTGGCTGTGGTCTGCAGCCCCACACACGCTGAGGCTGACTCGGTGAGCGAACAGAAGGTGCCTGACAGACGTCTTTTCCCTAGTGCTCTCCTCCCCAGCAGAGACGTGTGCAGGTGGTTCGGGCCTGCCCCTGCGTGTCTGGGCTCCCGTCCACAGCCCCAGCTCAGGGAAGCAGCTCCTCAGCCAAGACCTGTAGGAGGCGCGGGGCGCCCCCGCCTGGAAGCCCTGTGCTCAGCATGAGGGAAGCGTGCCTCCTTGGGAGAAGAGGAGGCAGCCCAGATGCGTGGGGCTGCAATCACTGCTTGGGCGGAGCCGAGTGCGCCTCCAGTACGGCAGAGCTCCAGCTCTGCTCAGAGGCCCGATCTGGCAGAGTGCTGGCGTGAGGCTGCTCTGCCCTGGGCGAGCCTTGCCCAGACTTGCCTCGCGGCTAGGCTTCCAGTCCAGAAAGGAGCGGGCTGCGCGAGACTGGGAGATGCTACTGGCGCCTTCCTGGCCTCAGCTCCACTCCTGCCTTGCCTTTGCACCTAGTCCCCAGGCGTTCTTGTGGAGGGCTTAGTTGCCGGTGGGTTGCACACTGCCAAGCGCTCCAGCTTGAGGGCTCTATTAGAGGCAAAGTGAGGGCAACTGGAAGTCTATTTTTACGGTTGCTTGACCGCCCAAACTCAGCACAGCACGGAGAGCACAAGGCTCACAGGGCCCCTGGCTGGGGTCTGCAGCCCCACACACGCGGAGGCTGCCTCGGTGAGCGCCTAGAAGGTGCCTGACAGACGTCATTTCCCTAGTGCTCTCCTCCCCAGCAGAGACGAGTGCAGGTGGTTGGGGCCTGCCCCTGCGTGTCTGGGCTCCCGTCCACAGCCCCAGCTCAGGGAAGCAGCTCCTGAGCCAACTCCTGTGGGAGGCGCAGGGTGCCCCGCCTGGAAGCCTAGTTTACAGCATGCGGGAAGCGAGCCTCCTCGGGAGAAGAGAAGGCAGCCCTGCTCTGTGCGGCTGCATTCACTGCTTTGGCGGAGCCGATTGCGCCTCCAGTACGGCAGAGCTCCAGCTCTGCTCAGAGGCCCGATCTCGCAGAGTTGCTGGCGTGAGGCTGCTCTGCCCTAGTCGAGCCATGGCCAAACTTGCCTCGCGGCTAGGCTTCCAGTCCAGAAAGGAGCAGGCTGCGCGAGACTGGGAGATGCTACTGGCGCCTTCCTGGCCTCAGCTCCACTCCTGCCTTGCCTTTGCACCTAGTCCCCAGCCGTTCTTTTGGAGGGCTTAGTTGTCGGTGGGTTGCACACTGCCAAGCGCTCCAGCAGAGAGGGCTCTATTAGAGGCAATGGGAGGGCAACTGCAGGGCTCCTCCAGCGGTTGCTTGACCGCCCAGACTCAGCACAGCACGGAGAGCACAAGGCTCACAGGGCCTCTGGCTGTGGTCTGCAGCTCCACACACGCTGAGGCTGACTCGGTGAGCACCCAGAAGGTGCCTGACAGACGTCATATCCCTAGTGCTCTCCTCCCCAGCAGAGATGTGTGCAGGTGGTTGGGGCCTGCCCCTGCGTGTCTGGGCTCCCGTCCACAGCCCCAGCTCAGGGAAGCAGCTCCTCAGCCAAGACCTGTAGGAGGCGCGGGGCGCCCCCGCCTGGAAGCCTAGTGCACAGCATGAGGTAAGCGAGCCTCCTTGGGAGAAGAGGAGGCAGCCCAGATGCGTGGGGCTGCAATCACTGCTTGGGCGGAGCCGAGTGCGCCTCCAGTACGGCAGAGCTCCAGCTCTGCTCAGAGGCCCGATCTGGCAGAGTGCTGGCGTGAGGCTGCTCTGCCCTGGGCGAGCCTTGCCCAGACTTGCGTCGCGGCTAGGCTTCCAGTCCAGAAAGGAGCGGGCTGCGCGAGACTGGGAGATGCTACTGGCGCCTTCCTGGCCTCAGCTCCACTCCTGCCTTGTCTTTACACATAGTCACCAGGCGTTCTTGTGGAGGGCTTAGTTGCCGGTGGGTTGCACACTGCCAAGCGCTCCAGCTTGAGGGCTCTAGTAGAGGCAAAGTGAGGGCAACTGGAAGTCTATTCTTACGGTTGCTTGACCGCCCAGACTCAGCACAGCACGGAGAGCACAAGGCTCACAGGGCCTCTGGCTGTGGTCTGCAGCCCCACACACGCTGAGGCTGACTCGGTGAGCGCCCAGAAGGTGCCTGACACACGTCTTTTCCCTAGTGCTCTCCTCCCCAGCAGAGACGTGTGCAGGTGGTTGGGGCCTGCCCCTGCGTGTCTGGGCTCCCGTCCACAGCCCCAGCTCAGGGAAGCAGCTCCTCAGCCAAGACCTGTAGGAGGCGCGGGGCGCCCCCTCCTGGAAGCCTTGTGCTCAGCATGAGGGAAGCGAGCCTCCTTGGGAGAAGAGGAGGCAGCCCAGATGCGTGGGGCTGCAATCACTGCTTGGGCGGAGCCGAGTGCGCCTCCAGTACGGCAGAGCTCCAGCTCTGCTCAGAGGCCCGATCTGGCAGAGTGCTGGCGTGAGGCTGCTCTGCCCTGGGCGAGCCTTGCGCAGAGTTGCCTCGAGGCTAGGCTTCCAGTCCAGAAAGGAGCGGGCTGCGCGAGACTGGGAGATGCTCCTGGCGCCTTCCTGGCCTCAGCTCCACTCCGGCCTTGCCTTTGCACCTAGTCCCCAGGCGTTCTTGTGGAGGGCTTAGTTGCCGGTGGGTTGCACACTGCCAAGCGCTCCAGCTTGAGGGCTCTAGTAGAGGCAAAGTGAGGGCAACTGAAAGTCTATTCTTACGGTTGCTTGACCGCCCAGACTCAGCACAGCACGGAGAGCACAAGGCTCACAGGGCCTCTGGCTGTGGTCTGCAGCCCCACACACACGGAGGCTGACTCGGTGAGCGCCCAGAAGGTGCCTGACAGACGTCATTTCCCTAGTGCTCTCCTCCCCAGCAGAGACGTGTGCAGGTGGTTGGGGCCTGCCCCTGCGTGTCTGGGCTCCCGTCCACAGCCCCAGCTCAGGGAAGCAGCTCCTGAGCCAAGACCTGTGGGAGGCGCAGGTGGCCCCGCCTGGAAGCCTAGTTTACACCATGCGGGAAGCGAGCCTCCTCGGGAGAAGAGAAGGCAGCCCTGCTGTGTGCGGCTGCATTCACTGCTTTGGCGGAGCCGAGTGCGCCTCCAGTACGGCAGAGCTCCAGCTCTGCTCAGAGGACCGATCTGGCAGAGTTGCTGGCGTGAGGCTGCTCTGACATGGGCGAGCCTTGCCCAAACTTGCCTCGCGGCTAGGCTTCCAGTCCAGAAAGGATCGGGGGGCGCGAGATTGGGAGATGCTACTGGCGCCTTCCTGGCCTCAGCTCCACTCCTGCCTTGCCTTTGCACCTAGTCCCCAGGCGTTCTTGTGGAGGGCTTAGTTGCCGGTGGGTTGCACACTGCCAAGCGCTCCAGCTTGAGGGCTCTAGTAGAGGCAAAGTGAGGGCAACTGAAAGTCTATTCCTACGGTTGCTTGACCTCCCAGACTCAGCACAGCACGGAGAGCACAAGGCTCACAGGGCCTCTGGCTGTGGTCTGCAGCCCCACACACGCTGAGGCTGACTCGGTGAGCGCCCAGAAGGTGCCTGACAGACGTCTTTTCCCTAGTGCTCTCCTCCCAAGCAGAGACGTGTGCAGGTGGTTCGGGCCTGCCCCTGCGTGTCTGGGCTCCCGTCCACAGCCCCAGCTCAGGGAAGCAGCTCCTCAGCCAAGACCTGTAGGAGGCGCGGGGCGCCCCCGCCTGGAAGCCCTGTGCTCAGCATGAGGGAAGCGTGCCTCCTTGGAAGAAGAGGAGGCAGCCCACATGCGTGGGGCTGCAATAACTGCTTGGGCGGAACCGAGTGCGCCTCCAGTACGGCAGAGCTCCAGCTCTGCTCAGAGGCCCGATCTGGCAGAGCGCTGGCGTGAGGCTGCTCTGCCCTGGGCGAGCCTTGCCCAGACTTGCCTCGCGGCTAGGCTTCCAGTCCAGAAAGGAGCGGGCTGCGCGAGACTGGGAGATGCTACTGGCGCCTTCCTGGCCTCAGCTCCACTCCTGCCTTGCCTTTGAACCTAGTCCCCAGGCGTTCTTGTGGAGGGCTTAGTTGCCGGTGGGTTGCACACTGCCAAGCGCTCCAGCTTGAGGGCTCTATTAGAGGCAAAGTGAGGGCAACTGGAAGTCTATTTTTACGGTTGCTTGACCGCCCAGACTCAGCACAGCACGGAGAGCACAAGGCTCACAGGGCCCCTGGCTGGGGTCTGCAGCCCCACACACGCGGAGGCTGACTCGGTGAGCGCCCAGAAGGTGCCTGACAGACGTCATTTCCCTAGTGCTCTCCTCCCCAGCAGAGACGTGTGCAGGTGGTTGGGGCCTGCCCCTGCGTGTCTGGGCTCCCGTCCACAGCCCCAGCTCAGGTAAGCAGCTCCTGAGCCAACACTTGTGGGAGGCGCAGGGTGCCCCGCCTGGAAGCCTAGTTTACAGCATGCGGGAAGCGAGCCTCCTCGGGAGAAGAGAAGGCAGCCCTGCTGTGTGCGGCTGCATTCACTGCTTTGGCGGAGCCGATTGCGCCTCCAGTACGGCAGAGCTCCAGTTCTGCTCAGAGGCCCGATCTCGCAGAGTTCCTGGCGTGAGGCTGCATTGCCCTGGTCGAGCCATGGCCAAACTTTCCTCGCGGCTAGGCTTCCAGTCCAGAAAGGAGCAGGCTGCGCGAGACTGGGAGATGCTACTGGCGCCTTCCTGGCCTCAGCTCCACTCCTGCCTTGCCTTTGCACCTAGTCCCCAGCCGTTCTTTTGGAGGGCTTAGTTGTCGGTGGGTTGCACACTGCCCAGCGCTCCAGCAGCGATGGCTCTATTAGAGACAATGGGAGGGTAACTGCAGGGCTCCTCCAGCGGTTGCTTGACCGCCCAGACTCAGCACAGCACGGAGAGCACAAGGCTCACAGGGCCTCTGGCTGTGGTCTGCAGCCCCACACACGCTGAGGCTGACTCGGTGAGCACCCAGAAGGTGCCTGACAGACGTCATATCACTAGTGCTCTCCTCCGCAGCAGAGATGTGTGCAGGTGGTTGGGGCCTGCCCCTGCGTGTCTGGGCTCCCGTCCACAGCCCCAGCTCAGGGAAGCAGCTCCTCAGCCAAGACCTGTAGGAGGCGCGGGGCGCCCCCGCCTGGAAGCCTAGTGCACAGCATGAGGTAAGCGAGCCTCCTTGGGAGAAGAGGAGGCAGCCCAGATGCGTGGGGCTGCAATCACTACTTGGGCGGAGCCGAGTGCGCCTCCAGTACGGCAGAGCTCCAGCTCTGCTCAGAGGCCCGATCTGGCAGAGTGCTGGCGTGAGGCTGCTCTGCCCTGGGCGAGCCTTGCCCATACTTGCCTCGCGCCTAGGCTTCCAGTCCAGAAAGGAGCGGGCTGCGCGAGACTGGGAGATGCTACTGGCGCGTTCCTGGCCTCAGCTCCACTCCTGCCTTGCCTTTGCACCTAGTCCCCAGGCGTTCTTGTGAATGGCTTAGTTGCCGGTGGGTTGCACACTGCCAAGCGCTCCAGCTTGAGCGCTCTAGTAGAGGCAAAGTGAGGGCAACTGAAAGTCTATTCTTACGGTTGCTTGACCTCCCAGACTCAGCACAGCACGGAGAGCACAAGGCTCACAGGGCCTCTGGCTGTGGTCTGCAGCCCCACACACGCTGAGGCTGACTCGGTGAGCACCCAGAAGGTGCCTGACAGACGTCATATCACTAGTGCTCTCTTCCGCAGCAGAGATGTATGCAGGTGGTTGGGGCCTGCCCCTGCGTGTCTGGGCTCCCGTCCACAGCCCCAGCTCAGGGAAGCAGCTCCTCAGCCAAAGACCTGTAGGAGGCGCGGGGCGCCCCCTCCTAGAAGCCCTGTGCTCAGCATGAGGGAAGCGAGCCTCCTTGGGAGAAGAGGAGGCAGCCCAGATGCGTGGGGCTGCAATCACTGCTTTGGCGGAGCCGAGTGCGCCTCCAGTACGGCAGAGCTCTAGCTCTGCTCAGAGGCCCGATCTGGCAGAGTGCTGGCGTGAGGCTGCTCTGCCCTGGGCGAGCCTTGCCCAGACTTGCCTCGCGGCTAGGCTTCTAGTCCAGAAAGGAGCGGGCTGCGCGAGACTGGGAGATGCTACTGGCGCCTTCCTGGCCTCAGCTCCACTCCTGCCTTGCCTTTGCACCTAGTCCCCAGGCGTTCTTGTGGAGGGCTTAGTTGCCGGTGGGTTGCACACTGCCAAGCGCTCCAGCTTGAGGGCTCTATTAGAGGCAAAGTGAGGGCAACTGGAAGTCTATTTTTACGGTTGCTTGACCGCCCAGACTCAGCACAGCACGGAGAGCACAAGGCTCACAGGGCCCCTGGCTGGGGTCTGCAGCCCCACACACGCGGAGGCTGACTCGGTGAGCGCCCAGAAGGTGCCTGACAGACGTCATTTCCCTAGTGCTCTCCTCCCCAGCAGAGACGTGTGCAGGTGGTTGGGGCCTGCCCCTGCGTGTCTGGGCTCCCGTCCACAGCCCCAGCTCAGGGAAGCAGCTCCTGAGCCAACTCCTGTGGGAGGCGCAGGGTGCCCCGCATGGAAGCCTAGTTTACAGCATGCGGGAAGCGAGCCTCCTCGGGAGAAGAGAAGGCAGCCCTGCTGTGTGCGGCTGCATTCACTGCTTTGGCGGAGCCGAGTGCGCCTCCAGTACGGCAGAGCTCCAGCTCTGCTCAGAGGCCCGATCTGGCAGAGTTGCTGGCGTGAGGCTGCTCTGCCCTGGTCGAGCCATGGCCAAACTTGCCTCGCGGCTAGGCTTCCAGTCCTGAAAGGAGCAGGCTGCGCGAGACTGGGAGATGCTACTGGGGCCTTCGTCGCCTCAGCTCCACTCCTGCCTTGCCTTTGCACCTAGTCCCCAGCCGTTCTTTTGGAGGGCTTAGTTGCCGGTGGGTTGCACACTGCCAAGCGCTCCAGCAGAGAGGGCTCTATTAGAGGCAATGGGAGGGCAACTGCAGGGCTCCTCCAGCGGTTGCTTGACCGCCCAGACTCAGCACAGCACGGAGAGCACAAGGCTCACAGGGCCTCTGGCTGTGGTCTGCAGCTCCACACACGCGGAGGCTGACTCGGTGAGCACCCAGAAGGTGCCTGACAGACGTCATATCCCTAGTGCTCTCCTCCCCAGCAGATACGTGTGCAGGTGGTTGGGGCCTGCCCCTGCGTGTCTGGGCTCCCGTCCACAGCCCCAGCTCAGGGAAGCAGCTCCTCAGCCAAGACCTGTAGGAGGCGCGGGGCGCCCCCGCCTGGAAGCCTAGTGCACAGCATGAGGTAAGCGAGCCTCCTTGGGAGAAGAGGAGGCAGCCCAGATGCGTGGGGCTGCAATCACTGCTTGGGCGGAGCCGAGTGCGCCTCCAGTACGGCAGAGCTCCAGCTCTGCTCAGAGGCCCGATCTGGCAGAGTTGCTGGCGTGAGGCTGCTCTGCCCTGGGCGAGCCTTGCCCATACTTGCCTCGCGCCTAGGCTTCCAGTCCAGAAAGGAGCGGGCTGCGCGAGACTGGGAGATGCTACTGGCGCCTTCCTGGCCTCAGCTCCACTCCTGCCTTGCCTTTGCACCTAGTCCCCAGGCGTTCTTGTGGAGGGCTTAGTTGCCGGTGGGTTGCACACTGCCAAGCGCTCCAGCTTGAGGGCTCTAGTAGAGGCAAAGTGAGGGCAACTGAAAGTCTATTCTTACGGTTGCTTGACCGCCCAGACTCAGCACAGCACGGAGAGCACAAGGCTCACAGGGCCTCTGGCTGTGGCCTGCAGCCCCACACACGCTGAGGCTGACTCGGTGAGCGCCCAGAAGGTGCCTGACAGACGTCTTTTCCCTAGTGCTCTCCTCCCCAGCAGAGACGTGTGCAGGTGGTTGGGGCCTGCCCCTGCGTGTCTGGGCTCCCGTCCACAGCCCCAGCTCAGGGAAGCAGCTCCTCAGCCAAGACCTATAGGAGGCGCGGGGCGCCCCCGCCTGGAAGCCTAGTGCACAGCATGAGGGAAGCGAGCCTCCTTGGGAGAAGAGGAGGCACCCCAGATGCGTGGGGCTGCAATCACTGCTTGGCCGGAGCCGAGTGGGCCTCCAGTACGGCAGAGCTCCAGCTCTGCTCAGAGGCCCGATCTGGCAGAGTGCTGGCGTGAGGCTGCTCTGCCCTGGGCGAGCCTTGCCCAGACTTGCCTCGCGGCTAGGCTTCCAGTCCAGAAAGGAGCGGGCTGCGCGAGACTGGGAGATGCTCCTGGCGCCTTCCTGGCCTCAGCTCCACTCCGGCCTTGCCTTTGCACCTAGTCTCCAGGCGTTCTTGTGGAGGGCTTAGTTGCCGGTGGGTTGCACACTGCCAAGCGCTCCAGCTTGAGGGCTCTAGTAGAGGCAAAGTGAGGGCAACTGAAAGTCTATTCTTACGGTTGCTTGACCGCCCAGACTCAGCACAGCACGGAGAGCACAAGGCTCACAGGGCCTCTGGCTGTGGTCTGCAGCCCCACACACGCGGAGGCTGACTCGGTGAGCGCCCAGAAGGTGCCTGACAGACGTCATTTCCCTAGTGCTCTCCTCCCCAGCAGAGACGTGTGCAGGTGGTTGGGGCCTGCCCCTGCGTGTCTGGGCTCCCGTCCACAGCCCCAGCTCAGGGAAGCAGCTCCTGAGACAAGACCTGTGGGAGGCGCAGGTGGCCCCGCCTGGAAGCCTTGTTTACAGCATGCGGGAAGCGAGCCTCCTCGGGAGAAGAGAAGGCAGCCCTGCTGTGTGCGGCTGCATTCACTGCTTTGGCGGAGCCGAGTGCGCCTCCAGAACGGCAGAGCTCCAGCTCTGCTCAGAGGCCCGATCTGGCAGAGTTGCTGGCGTGAGGCTGCTCTGCCATGGGCGAGCCTTGCCCAAACTTCCTCGCGGCTAGGCTTCCAGTCCAGAAAGGATCGGGGGGCGCGAGACTGGGAGATGCTACTGGCGCCTTCCTGGCCTCAGCTCCACTCCTGCCTTGCCTTTGCACCTAGTCCCCAGGCGTTCTTGTGGAGGGCTTAGTTGCCGGTGGGTTGCACACTGCCAAGCGCTCCAGCTTGAGGGCTCTAGTAGAGGCAAAGTGAGGGCAACTGAAAGTCTATTCTTACGGTTGCTTGACCGCCCAGACTCAGCACAGCACGGAGAGCACAAGGCTCACAGGGCCTCTGGCTGTGGCCTGCAGCCCCACACACGCTGAGGCTGACTCGGTGAGCGCCCAGAAGGTGCCTGACACACGTCTTTTCCCTAGTGCTCTCCTCCCCAGCAGAGACGTGTGCAGGTGGTTGGGGCCTGCCCCTGCGTGTCTGGGCTCCGGTCCACAGCCCCAGCTCAGGGAAGCAGCTCCTCATCCAAGACCTGTAGGAGGCGTGGGGCGCCCCCGCCTGGAAGCCTTGTGCTCAGCATGAGGGAAGCGAGCCTCCTTGGGAGAGGAGGAGGCAGCCCTGCTGTGTGCGGCTGCATTCACTGCTTTGGCGGAGCCGAGTGCGCCTCCAGTACGGCAGAGCTCCAGCTCTGCTCAGAGGCCCGATCTGGCAGAGTGCTGGCGTGAGGCTGCTCTGCCCTGGGCGAGCCTTGCCCAGACTTGCCTCGCGGCTAGGCTTCCAGTCCAGAAAGGAGCGGGCTGCGCGAGACTGTGAGATGCTACTGGCGCCTTCCTGGCCTCAGCTCCACTCCTGCCTTGTCTTTGCACCTAGTCCCCAGGCGTTCTTGTGGAGGGCTTAGTTGCCGGTGGGTTGCACACTGCCAAGCGCTCCAGCTTGAGGGCTCTAGTAGAGGCAAAGTGAGGGCAACTGGAAGTCTATTCTTACGGTTGCTTGACCGCCCAGACTCAGCACAGCACGGAGAGCACAAGGCTCACAGGGCCTCTGGCTGTGGTCTGCAGCCCCACACACGCTGAGGCTGACTCGGTGAGCGCCCAGAAGGTGCCTGACAGAGGTCTTTTCCCTAGTGCTCTCCTCCCCAGCAGAGACGTGTGCAGGTGGTTGGGGCCTGCCCCTGCGTGTCTGGGCTCCCGTCCACAGCCCCAGCTCAGGGAAGCAGCTCCTCAGCCAAGACCTGTAGGAGGTGCGGGGCGCCCCCTCCTGGAAGCCTTGTGCTCAGCATGAGGGAAGCGAGCCTCCTTGGGAGAAGAGGAGGCAGCCCAGATGCGTGGGGCTGCAATCACTGCTTTGGCGGAGCCGAGTGCGCCTCCAGTACGGCAGAGCTCCAGCTGTGCTCAGAGGCCCGATCTGGCAGAGTGCTGGCGTGAGGCTGCTCTGCCCTGGGCGAGCCTTGCGCAGACTTGCCTCGCGGCTAGGCTTCCAGTCCAGAAAGGAGCGGGCTGCGCGAGACTGGGAGATGCTCCTGGCGCCTTCCTGGCCTCAGCTCCACTCCGGCCTTGCCTTTGCACCTAGTCCCCAGGCGTTCTTGTGGAGGGCTTAGTTGCCGGTGGGTTGCACACTGCCAAGCGCTCCAGCTTGAGGGCTCTAGTAGAGGCAAAGTGAGGGCAACTGAAAGTCTATTCTTACGGTTGCTTGACCGCCCAGACTCAGCACAGCACGGAGAGCACAAGGCTCACAGGGCCTCTGGCTGTGGTCTGCAGCCCCACACACGCTGAGGCTGACTCGGTGAGCACCCAGAAGGTGCCTGACAGACGTCATATCACTAGTGCTCTCCTCCGCAGCAGAGATGTGTGCAGGTGGTTGGGGCCTGCCCCTGCGTGTCTGGGCTCCCGTCCACAGCCCCAGCTCAGGGAAGCAGCTCCTCAGCCAAGACCTGTAGGAGGCGCGGGGCGCCCCCGCCTGGAAGCCTAGTGCACAGCATGAGGTAAGCGAGCCTCCTTGGGAGAAGAGGAGGCAGCCCAGATGCGTGGGGCTGCAATCACTACTTGGGCGGAGCCGAGTGCGCCTCCAGTACGGCAGAGCTCCAGCTCTGCTCAGAGGCCCGATCTGGCAGAGTGCTGGCGTGAGGCTGCTCTGCCCTGGGCGAGCCTTGCCCATACTTGCCTCGCGCCTAGGCTTCCAGTCCAGAAAGGAGCGGGCTGCGCGAGACTGGGAGATGCTACTGGCGCGTTCCTGGCCTCAGCTCCACTCCTGCCTTGCCTTTGCACCTAGTCCCCAGGCGTTCTTGTGAATGGCTTAGTTGCCGGTGGGTTGCACACTGCCAAGCGCTCCAGCTTGAGCGCTCTAGTAGAGGCAAAGTGAGGGCAACTGAAAGTCTATTCTTACGGTTGCTCACCTCCCAGACTCAGCACAGCACGGAGAGCACAAGGCTCACAGGGCCTCTGGCTGTGGTCTGCAGCCCCACACACGCTGAGGCTGACTCGGTGAGCACCCAGAAGGTGCCTGACAGACGTCATATCACTAGTGCTCTCTTCCGCAGCAGAGATGTATGCAGGTGGTTGGGGCCTGCCCCTGCGTGTCTGGGCTCCCGTCCACAGCCCCAGCTCAGGGAAGCAGCTCCTCAGCCAAGACCTGTAGGAGGCGCGGGGCGCCCCCTCCTAGAAGCCCTGTGCTCAGCATGAGGGAAGCGAGCCTCCTTGGGAGAAGAGGAGGCAGCCCAGATGCGTGGGGCTGCAATCACTGCTTTGGCGGAGCCGAGTGCGCCTCCAGTAGGGCAGAGCTCTAGCTCTGCTCAGAGGCCCGATCTGGCAGAGTGCTGGCGTGAGGCTGCTCTGCCCTGGGCGAGCCTTGCCCAGACTTGCCTCGCGGCTAGGCTTCTAGTCCAGAAAGGAGCGGGCTGCGCGAGACTGGGAGATGCTACTGGCGCCTTCCTGGCCTCAGCTCCACTCCTGCCTTGCCTTTGCACCTAGTCCCCAGGCGTTCTTGTGGAGGGCTTAGTTGCCGGTGGGTTGCACACTGCCAAGCGCTCCAGCTTGAGGGCTCTATTAGAGGCAAAGTGAGGGCAACTGGAAGTCTATTTTTACGGTTGCTTGACCGCCCAGACTCAGCACAGCACGGAGAGCACAAGGCTCACAGGGCCCCTGGCTGGGGTCTGCAGCCCCACACACGCGGAGGCTGACTCGGTGAGCGCCCAGAAGGTGCCTGACAGACGTCATTTCCCTAGTGCTCTCCTCCCCAGCAGAGACGTGTGCAGGTGGTTGGGGCCTGCCCCTGCGTGTCTGGGCTCCCGTCCACAGCCCCAGCTCAGGGAAGCAGCTCCTGAGCCAACTCCTGTGGTAGGCGCAGGGTGCCCCGCATGGAAGCCTAGTTTACAGCATGCGGGAAGCGAGCCTCCTCGGGAGAAGAGAAGGCAGCCCTGCTGTGTGCGGCTGCATTCACTGCTTTGGCGGAGCCGAGTGCGCCTCCAGTACGGCAGAGCTCCAGCTCTGCTCAGAGGCCCGATCTGGCAGAGTTGCTGGCGTGAGGCTGCTCTGCCCTGGTCGAGCCATGGCCAAACTTGCCTCGCGGCTAGGCTTCCAGTCCTGAAAGGAGCAGGCTGCGCGAGACTGGGAGATGCTACTGGGGCCTTCGTGGCCTCAGCTCCACTCCTGCCTTGCCTTTGCACCTAGTCCCCAGCCGTTCTTTTGGAGGGCTTAGTTGCCGGTGGGTTGCACACTGCCAAACGCTCCAGCAGAGAGGGCTCTATTAGAGGCAATGGGAGGGCAACTGCAGGGCTCCTCCAGCGGTTGCTTGACCGCCCAGACTCAGCACAGCACGGAGAGCACAAGGCTCACAGGGCCTCTGGCTGTGGTCTGCAGCTCCACACACGCGGAGGCTGACTCGGTGAGCACCCAGAAGGTGCCTGACAGACGTCATATCCCTAGTGCTCTCCTCCCCAGCAGATACGTGTGCAGGTGGTTGGGGCCTGCCCCTGCGTGTCTGGGCTCCCGTCCACAGCCCCAGCTCAGGGAAGCAGCTCCTCAGCCAAGACCTGTAGGAGGCGCGGGGCGCCCCCGCCTGGAAGCCTAGTGCACAGCATGAGGTAAGCGAGCCTCCTTGGGAGAAGAGGAGGCAGCCCAGATGCGTGGGGCTGCAATCACTGCTTGGGCGGAGCCGAGTGCGCCTCCAGTACGGCAGAGCTCCAGCTCTGCTCAGAGGCCCGATCTGGCAGAGTTGCTGGCGTGAGGCTGCTCTGCCCTGGGCGAGCCTTGCCCATACTTGCCTCGCGCCTAGGCTTCCAGTCCAGAAAGGAGCGGGCTGCGCGAGACTGGGAGATGCTACTGGCGCCTTCCTGGCCTCAGCTCCACTCCTGCCTTGCCTTTGCACCTAGTCCCCAGGCGTTCTTGTGGAGGGCTTAGTTGCCGGTGGGTTGCACACTGCCAAGCGCTCCAGCTTGAGGGCTCTAGTAGAGGCAAAGTGAGGGCAACTGAAAGTCTATTCTTACGGTTGCTTGACCGCCCAGACTCAGCACAGCACGGAGAGCACAAGGCTCACAGGGCCTCTGGCTGTGGCCTGCAGCCCCACACACGCTGAGGCTGACTCGGTGAGCGCCCAGAAGGTGCCTGACAGACGTCTTTTCCCTAGTGCTCTCCTCCCCAGCAGAGACGTGTGCAGGTGGTTGGGGCCTGCCCCTGCGTGTCTGGGCTCCCGTCCACAGCCCCAGCTCAGGGAAGCAGCTCCTCAGCCAAGACCTATAGGAGGCGCGGGGCGCCCCCGCCTGGAAGCCTAGTGCACAGCATGAGGGAAGCGAGCCTCCTTGGGAGAAGAGGAGGCACCCCAGATGCGTGGGGCTGCAATCACTGCTTGGCCGGAGCCGAGTGGGCCTCCAGTACGGCAGAGCTCCAGCTCTGCTCAGAGGCCCGATCTGGCAGAGTGCTGGCGTGAGGCTGCTCTGCCCTGGGCGAGCCTTGCCCAGACTTGCCTCGCGGCTAGGCTTCCAGTCCAGAAAGGAGCGGGCTGCGCGAGACTGGGAGATGCTCCTGGCGCCTTCCTGGCCTCAGCTCCACTCCGGCCTTGCCTTTGCACCTAGTCTCCAGGCGTTCTTGTGGAGGGCTTAGTTGCCGGTGGGTTGCACACTGCCAAGCGCTCCAGCTTGAGGGCTCTAGTAGAGGCAAAGTGAGGGCAACTGAAAGTCTATTCTTACGGTTGCTTGACCGCCCAGACTCAGCACAGCACGGAGAGCACAAGGCTCACAGGGCCTCTGGCTGTGGTCTGCAGCCCCACACACGCGGAGGCTGACTCGGTGAGCGCCCAGAAGGTGCCTGACAGACGTCATTTCCCTAGTGCTCTCCTCCCCAGCAGAGACGTGTGCAGGTGGTTGGGGCCTGCCCCTGCGTGTCTGGGCTCCCGTCCACAGCCCCAGCTCAGGGAAGCAGCTCCTGAGCCAAGACCTGTGGGAGGCGCAGGTGGCCCCGCCTGGAAGCCTTGTTTACAGCATGCGGGAAGCGAGCCTCCTCGGGAGAAGAGAAGGCAGCCCTGCTGTGTGCGGCTGCATTCACTGCTTTGGCGGAGCCGAGTGCGCCTCCAGTACGGCAGAGCTCCAGCTCTGCTCAGAGGCCCGATCTGGCAGAGTTGCTGGCGTGAGGCTGCTCTGCCATGGGCGAGCCTTGCCCAAACTTCCTCGCGGCTAGGCTTCCAGTCCAGAAAGGATCGGGGGGCGCGAGACTGGGAGATGCTACTGGCGCCTTCCTGGCCTCAGCTCCACTCCTGCCTTGCCTTTGCACCTAGTCCCCAGGCGTTCTTGTGGAGGGCTTAGTTGCCGGTGGGTTGCACACTGCCAAGCGCTCCAGCTTGAGGGCTCTAGTAGAGGCAAAGTGAGGGCAACTGAAAGTCTATTCTTACGGTTGCTTGACCGCCCAGACTCAGCACAGCACGGAGAGCACAAGGCTCACAGGGCCTCTGGCTGTGGTCTGCAGCCCCACACACGCTGAGGCTGACTCGGTGAGCGAACAGAAGGTGCCTGACAGACGTCATTTCCCTAGTGCTCTCCTCCCCAGCAGAGACGTGTGCAGGTGGTTGGGGCCTGCCCCTGCGTGTCTGGGCTCCCGTCCACAGCCCCAGCTCAGGGAAGCAGCTCCTCAGCCAAGACCTGTAGGAGGCGCGGGGCGCCCCCGCCTGGAAGCCCTGTGCTCAGCATGAGGGAAGCGATCCTCCTTGGGAGAAGAGGAGGCAGCCCAGATGCGTGGGGCTGCAATCACTGCTTGGGCGGAGCCGAGTGGGCCTCCAGTACGGCAGAGCTCCAGCTCTGCTCAGAGGCCCGATCTGGCAGAGTGCTGGCGTGAGGCTGCTCTGCCCTGGGCGAGCCTTGCCCAGACTTGCCTCGCGGCTAGGCTTCCAGTCCAGAAAGGAGCGGGCTGCGCGAGACTGGGAGATGCTACTGGCGCCTTCCTGGCCTCAGCTCCACTCCTGCCTTGCCTTTGCACCTAGTCCCCAGGCGTTCTTGTGGAGGGCTTAGTTGCCGGTGGGTTGCACACTGCCAAGCGCTCCAGCTTGAGGGCTCTATTAGAGGCAAAGTGAGGGCAACTGGAAGTCTATTTTTACGGTTGCTTGACCGCCCAGACTCAGCACAGCACGGAGAGCACAAGGCTCACAGGGCCCCTGGCTGGGGTCTGCAGCCCCACACACGCGGAGGCTGACTCGGTGAGCGCCCAGAAGGTGCCTGACAGACGTCATTTCCCTAGTGCTCTCCTCCCCAGCAGAGATGTGTACAGGTGGTTGGGGCCTCCCCCTGCGTGTCTGGGCTCCCGTCCACAGCCCCAGCTCAGGGAAGCAGCTCCTGAGCCAACTCCTTTGGGAGGCGCAGGGGGCCCCGCCTGGAAGCCTAGTTTACAGCATGCGGGAAGCGAACCTCCTCGGGAGAAGAGAAGGCAGCCCTGCTGTGTGCGGCTGCATTCACTGCTTTGGCTGAGCCGAGTGCGCCTCCAGTACGGCAGAGCTCCAGGTCTGCTCAGAGGCCCGATCTGGCAGAGTTACTGGCGTGAGGCTGCTCTGCCCTGGGCGAGCCTTGCCCAAACTTGCCTCGCGGCTAGGCTTCCAGTCCAGAAAGGAGCGGGCTGCGCGAGACTGGGAGATGCTACTGGCGCCTTCCTGGCCTCAGCTCCACTCCTACCTTACCTTTGCACCTAGTCCTCAGGCGTTCTTGTGGAGGGCTTAGTTGCCGGTGGGTTGCCAGCAGAGAGGGCTCTATTAGAGGCAATGGGAGGGCAACTGCAGGGCTCCTCCAGCGGTTGCTTGACCGCCCAGACTCAGCACAGCACGGAGAGCACAAGGCTCACAGGGCCTCTGGCTGTGGTCTGCAGCCCCACACACGCGGAGGCTGACTCGGTGAAAGCCCAGAAGGTGCCTGACAGACGTCTTTTCCCTAGTGCTCTCCTCCCCAGCAGAGACGTGTGCAGGTGGTTGGGGCCTGCCCCTGCGTGTCTGGGCTCCCGTCCACAGCCCCAGCTCAGGGAAGCAGCTCCTCAGCCAAGACCTGTAGGAGGCGAGGGGCGCCCCCGCCTGGAAGCCTAGTGCACAGCATGAGGTAAGCGAGCCTCCTTGGGAGAAGAGGAGGCAGCCCAGATGCGTGGGGCTGCAATCACTGCTTGGGCGGAGCCGAGTGCGCCTCCAGAACGGCAGAGCTCCAGCTCTGCTCAGAGGCCCGATCTGGCAGAGTGCTGGCGTGAGGCTGCTCTGCCCTGGGCGAGCCTTGCCCATACTTGCCTCGCGGCTAGGCTTCCAGTCCAGAAAGGAGCGGGCTGCGCGAGACTGGGAGATGCTACTGGCGCCTTCCTGGCCTCAGCTCCACTCCGGCCTTGCCTTTGCACCTAGTCCCCAGGCGTTCTTGTGAAGGGCTTAGTTTCCGGTGGGTTGCACACTGCCAAGGGCTCCAGCTTGAGGTCTCTAGTAGAGGCAAAGTGAGGGCAACTGAAAGTCTATTCTTACGGTTGCTTGACCTCCCAGACACAGCACAGCACGGAGAGCACAAGGCTCACAGGGCCTCTGGCTGTGGTCTGCAGCCCCACACACGCTGAGGCTGACTCGGTGAGCGCCCAGAAGGTGCCTGACAGACGTCTTTTCCCTAGTGCTCTCCTCCCCAGCAGAGACGTGTGCAGGTGGTTGGGGCCTGCCCCTGCGTGTCTGGGCTCCCGTCCACAGCCCGAGCTCAGGGAAGCAGCTCCTCAGCCAAGACCTGTAGGAGGCGCGGGGCGCCCCCGCCTGGAAGCCCTGTGCTCAGCATGAGGGAAGCGAGCCTCCCTGGGAGAAGAGGAGGCAGCCCAGATGCGTGGGGCTGCAATCACTGCTTTGGCGGAGCCGAGTGCGCCTCCAGTACGGCAGAGCTCCAGCTCTCCTCAGAGGCCCGATCTGGCAGAGTTGCTGGCGTGAGGCTGCTCTGCCCTGGGCGAGCCTTGCCCAGACTTGCCTCGCGGCTAGGCTTCCAGTCCAGAAAGGAGCGGGCTGCGCGAGACTGGGAGATGCTACTGGCGCCTTCCTGGCCTCAGCTCCACTCCTGCCTTGCCTTTGCACCTAGTCCCCAGGCGTTCTTGTGGAGGGCTTAGTTGCCGGTGGGTTGCACACTGCCAAGCGCTCCAGCTTGAGGGCTCTAGTAGAGGCAAAGTGAGGGCAACTGGAAGTCTATTGTTACGGTTGCTTGACCGCCCAGACTCAGCACAGCACGGAGAGCACAAGGCTCACAGGGCCCCTGGCTGAGGTCTGCAGCCCCACACACGCGGAGGCTGACTCGGTGAGCGCCCAGAAGGTGCCTGACAGACGTCATTTCCCTAGTGCTCTCCTCCCCAGCAGAGACGTGTGCAGGTGGTTGGGGCCTGCCCCTGCGTGTCTGGGCTCCCGTCCACAGCCCCAGCTCAGGGAAGCAGCTCCTGAGCCAACTCCTGTGGGAGGCGCAGGGTGCCCCGCCTGGAAGCCTAGTTTACAGCATGCGGGAAGCGAGCCTCCTCGGGAGAAGAGAAGGCAGCCCTGCTGTGTGCGGCTGCATTCACTGCTTTGGCGGAGCCGATTGCGCCTCCAGTACGGCAGAGCTCCAGCTCTGCTCTGAGGCCCGATCTGGCAGAGTTGCTGGCGTGAGGCTGCTCTGCCCTGGTCGAGCCATGGCCAAACTTGCCTCGCGGCTAGGCTTCCAGTCCAGAAAGGAGCGGGCTGCGCGAGACTGGGAGATGCTACTGGCGCCTTCCTGGCCTCAGCTCCACTCCTGCCTTGCCTTTGCACCTAGTCCCCAGCCGTTCTTTTGGAGGGCTTAGTTGTCGGTGGGTTGCACACTGCCAAGCGCTCCAGCAGAGAGGGCTCTATTAGAGGCAATGGCAGGGCAACTGCAGGGCTCCTCCAGCGGTTGCTTGACCGCCCAGACTCAGCACAGCACGGAGAGCACAAGGCTCACAGGGCCTCTGGCTGTGGTCTGCAGCCCCACACACGCTGAGGCTGACTCGGTGAGCGCCCAGAAGGTGCCTGACAGACGTCTTTTCCCTAGTGCTCTCCTCCCCAGCAGAGACGTGTGCAGGTGGTTGGGGCCTGCCCCTGCGTGTCTGGGCTCCCGTCCACAGCCCCAGCTCAGGGAAGCAGCTCCTCAGCCAAGAACTGTAGGAGGCGCGGGGCGCCCCCGCCTGGAAGCCCTGTGCTCAGCATGAGGGAAGCGAGCCTCCTTGGGAGAAGAGGAGGCAGCCCAGATGCGAGGGGCTGCAATCACTGCTTTGGCGGAGCCGAGTGCGCCTCCAGTACGGCAGAGCTCCAGCTCTGCTCAGAGGCCCGATCTGGCAGAGTGCTGGCGTGAGGCTGCTCTGCCCTGGGCGAGCCTTGCCCAGACTTGCCTCGCGGCTAGGCTTCCAGTCCAGAAAGGAGCGGGCTGCGCGAGACTGGGAGATGCTCCTGGCGCCTTCCTGGCCTCAGCTCCACTCCGGCCTTGCCTTTGCACCTAGTCTCCAGGCGTTCTTGTGGAGGGCTTAGTTGCCGGTGGGTTGCACACTGCCAAGCGCTCCAGCTTGAGGGCTCTAGTAGAGGCAAAGTGAGGGCAACTGAAAGTCTATTCTTACGGTTGCTTGACCACCCAGACTCAGCACAGCACGGAGAGCACAAGGCTCACAGGGCCTCTGGCTGTGGTCTGCAGCCCCACACACGCGGAGGCTGACTCGGTGAGCGCCCAGAAGGTGCCTGACAGACGTCATTTCCCTAGTGCTGTCCTCCCCAGCAGAGACGTGTGCAGGTGGTTGGGGCCTGCCCCTGCGTGTCTGGGCTCCCGTCCACAGCCCCAGCTCAGGGAAGCAGCTCCTGAGCCAAGACCTGTGGGAGGCGCAGGTGGCCCCGCCTGGAAGCCTAGTTTACAGCATGCGGGAAGCGAGCCTCCTCGGGAGAAGAGAAGGCAGCCCTGCTGTGTGCGGCTGCATTCACTGCTTTGGCGGAGCCGAGTGCGCCTCCAGTACGGCAGAGCTCCAGCTCTGCTCAGAGGCCCGATCTGGCAGAGTTGCTGGCGTGAGGCTGCTCTGCCATGGGCGAGCCTTGCCCAAACTTCCTCGCTTCTAGGCTTCCAGTCCAGAAAGGATCGGGGGGCGCGAGACTGGGAGATGCTACTGGCGCCTTCCTGGCCTCAGCTCCACTCCTGCCTTGCCTTTGCACCTAGTCCCCAGGCGTTCTTGTGGAGGGCTTAGTTGCCGGTGGGTTGCACACTGCCAAGCGCACCAGCTTGAGGGCTCTAGTAGAGGCAAAGTGAGGGCAACTGAAAGTCTATTCTTACGGTTGCTTGACCGCCCAGACTCAGCACAGCACGGAGAGCACAAGGCTCACAGGGCCTCTGGCTGTGGCCTGCAGCCCCACAGACGCTGAGGCTGACTCGGTGAGCGCCCAGAAGGTGCCTGACAGACGTCTTTTCCCTAGTGCTCTCCTCCCCAGCAGAGACGTGTGCAGGTGGTTGGGGCCTGCCCCTGCGTGTCTGGGCTCCCGTCCACAGCCCCAGCTCAGGGAAGCAGCTCCTCAGCCAAGACCTGTAGGAGGCGTGGGGCGCCCCCGCCTGGAAGCCTTGTGCTCAGCATGAGGGAAGCGAGCCTCCTTGGGAGAGGAGGAGGCAGCCCTGCTGTGTGCGGCTGCATTCACTGCTTTGGCGGAGCCGAGTGCGCCTCCAGTACGGCAGAGCTCCAGCTCTGCTCAGAGGCCCGATCTGGCAGAGTTGCTGGCGTGAGGCTGCTCTGCCCTGGGCGAGCCTTGCCCAGACTTGCCTCGCGGCTAGGCTTCCAGTCCAGAAAGGAGCGGGCTGCGCGAGACTTGGAGATGCTACTGGCGCCTTCCTGGCCTCAGCACCACTCCTGCCTTACCTTTGCACCTAGTCCTCAGGCGTTCTTGTGGAGGGCTTAGATGCCGGTGGGTTGCCAGCAGAGAGGGCTCTATTGGAGGCAATGGGAGGGCAACTGCAGGGCTCCTCCAGCGGTAGCTTGACCGCCCAGACTCAGCACAGCACGGAGAGCACAAGGCTCACAGGGCCTCTGGCTGTGGTCTGCAGCCCCACAGACGCTGAGGCTGACTCGGTGAGCGCCCAGAAGATGCCTGACAGACGTCATTTCCCTAGTGCTCTCCTCCCCAGCAGAGACGTGTGCAGGTGGTTGGGGCCTGCCCCTGCGTGTCTGGGCTCCCGTCCACAGCCCCAGCTCAGGGAAGCATCTCCTCAGCCAAGACCTGTAGGAGGCGCGGGGCGCCCCCGCCTGGAAGCCTAGTGCACAGCATGAGGGAAGCGAGCCTCCTTGGGAGAAGAGGAGGCAGCCCAGATGCGTGGGGCTGCAATCACTGCTTGGGCGGAGCCGAGTGCGCCTCCAGTACGGCAGAGCTCCAGCTCTGCTCAGAGGCCCGATCTGGCAGAGTTGCTGGCGTGAGGCTGCTCTGCCCTGGGCGAGCCTTGCCCATACTTGCCTCGCGCCTAGGCTTCCAGTCCAGAAAGGAGCGGGCTGCGCGAGACTGGGAGATGCTACTGGCGCCTTCCTGGCCTCAGCTCCACTCCTGCCTTGCCTTTGCACCTAGTCCCCAGGCGTTCTTGTGGAGGGCTTAGTTGCCGGTGGGTTGCACACTGCCAAGCGCTCCAGCTTGAGGGCTCTAGTAGAGGCAAAGTGAGGGCAACTGAAAGTCTATTCTTACGGTTGCTTGACCGCCCAGACTCAGCACAGCACGGAGAGCACAAGGCTCACAGGGCCTCTGGCTGTGGCCTGCAGCCCCACACACGCTGAGGCTGACTCGGTGAGCGCCCAGAAGGTGCCTGACAGACGTCTTTTCCCTAGTGCTCTCCTCCCCAGCAGAGACGTGTGCAGGTGGTTGGGGCCTGCCCCTGCGTGTCTGGGCTCCCGTCCACAGCCCCAGCTCAGGGAAGCAGCTCCTCAGCCAAGACCTATAGGAGGCGCGGGGCGCCCCCGCCTGGAAGCCTAGTGCACAGCATGAGGGAAGCGAGCCTCCTTGGGAGAAGAGGAGGCACCCCAGATGCGTGGGGCTGCAATCACTGCTTGGCCGGAGCCGAGTGGGCCTCCAGTACGGCAGAGCTCCAGCTCTGCTCAGAGGCCCGATCTGGCAGAGTGCTGGCGTGAGGCTGCTCTGCCCTGGGCGAGCCTTGCCCAGACTTGCCTCGCGGCTAGGCTTCCAGTCCAGAAAGGAGCGGGCTGCGCGAGACTGGGAGATGCTCCTGGCGCCTTCCTGGCCTCAGCTCCACTCCGGCCTTGCCTTTGCACCTAGTCTCCAGGCGTTCTTGTGGAGGGCTTAGTTGCCGGTGGGTTGCACACTGCCAAGCGCTCCAGCTTGAGGGCTCTAGTAGAGGCAAAGTGAGGGCAACTGAAAGTCTATTCTTACGGTTGCTTGACCGCCCAGACTCAGCACAGCACGGAGAGCACAAGGCTCACAGGGCCTCTGGCTGTGGTCTGCAGCCCCACACACGCGGAGGCTGACTCGGTGAGCGCCCAGAAGGTGCCTGACAGACGTCATTTCCCTAGTGCTCTCCTCCCCAGCAGAGACGTGTGCAGGTGGTTGGGGCCTGCCCCTGCGTGTCTGGGCTCCCGTCCACAGCCCCAGCTCAGGGAAGCAGCTCCTGAGCCAAGACCTGTGGGAGGCGCAGGTGGCCCCGCCTGGAAGCCTTGTTTACAGCATGCGGGAAGCGAGCCTCCTCGGGAGAAGAGAAGGCAGCCCTGCTGTGTGCGGCTGCATTCACTGCTTTGGCGGAGCCGAGTGCGCCTCCAGTACGGCAGAGCTCCAGCTCTGCTCAAAGGCCCGATCTGGCAGAGTTGCTGGCGTGAGGCTGCTCTGCCATGGGCGAGCCTTGCCCAAACTTCCTCGCGGCTAGGCTTCCAGTCCAGAAAGGATCGGGGGGCGCGAGACTGGGAGATGCTACTGGCGCCTTCCTGGCCTCAGCTCCACTCCTGCCTTGCCTTTGCACCTAGTCCCCAGGCGTTCTTGTGGAGGGCTTAGTTGCCGGTGGGTTGCACACTGCCAAGCGCTCCAGCTTGAGGGCTCTAGTAGAGGCAAAGTGAGGGCAACTGAAAGTCTATTCTTACGGTTGCTTGACCGCCCAGACTCAGCACAGCACGGAGAGCACAAGGCTCACAGGGCCTCTGGCTGTGGTCTGCAGCCCCACACACGCTGAGGCTGACTCGGTGAGCGAACAGAAGGTGCCTGACAGACGTCATTTCCCTAGTGCTCTCCTCCCCAGCAGAGACGTGTGCAGGTGGTTGGGGCCTGCCCCTGCGTGTCTGGGCTCCCGTCCACAGCCCCAGCTCAGGGAAGCAGCTCCTCAGCCAAGACCTGTAGGAGGCGCGGGGCGCCCCCGCCTGGAAGCCCTGTGCTCAGCATGAGGGAAGCGATCCTCCTTGGGAGAAGA
Organism: Capricornis sumatraensis; assembly: GCF_032405125.1. Taxonomy (NCBI): domain Eukaryota; kingdom Metazoa; phylum Chordata; class Mammalia; order Artiodactyla; family Bovidae; genus Capricornis; species Capricornis sumatraensis. The sequence goes on along the minus strand of NW_027184613.1, from coordinate 10,950,173 downwards.
GGAGGCAGCCCAGATGCGTGGGGCTGCAATCACTGCTTGGGCGGAGCCGAGTGGGCCTCCAGTACGGCAGAGCTCCAGCTCTGCTCAGAGGCCCGATCTGGCAGAGTGCTGGCGTGAGGCTGCTCTGCCCTGGGCGAGCCTTGCCCAGACTTGCCTCGCGGCTAGGCTTCCAGTCCAGAAAGGAGCGGGCTGCGCGAGACTGGGAGATGCTACTGGCGCCTTCCTGGCCTCAGCTCCACTCCTGCCTTGCCTTTGCACCTAGTCCCCAGGCGTTCTTGTGGAGGGCTTAGTTGCCGGTGGGTTGCACACTGCCAAGCGCTCCAGCTTGAGGGCTCTATTAGAGGCAAAGTGAGGGCAACTGGAAGTCTATTTTTACGGTTGCTTGACCGCCCAGACTCAGCACAGCACGGAGAGCACAAGGCTCACAGGGCCCCTGGCTGGGGTCTGCAGCCCCACACACGCGGAGGCTGACTCGGTGAGCGCCCAGAAGGTGCCTGACAGACGTCATTTCCCTAGTGCTCTCCTCCCCAGCAGAGATGTGTACAGGTGGTTGGGGCCTCCCCCTGCGTGTCTGGGCTCCCGTCCACAGCCCCAGCTCAGGGAAGCAGCTCCTGAGCCAACTCCTTTGGGAGGCGCAGGGGGCCCCGCCTGGAAGCCTAGTTTACAGCATGCGGGAAGCGAACCTCCTCGGGAGAAGAGAAGGCAGCCCTGCTGTGTGCGGCTGCATTCACTGCTTTGGCGGAGCCGAGTGCGCCTCCAGTACGGCAGAGCTCCAGGTCTGCTCAGAGGCCCGATCTGGCAGAGTTACTGGCGTGAGGCTGCTCTGCCCTGGGCGAGCCTTGCCCAAACTTGCCTCGCGGCTAGGCTTCCAGTCCAGAAAGGAGCGGGCTGCGCGAGACTGGGAGATGCTACTGGCGCCTTCCTGGCCTCAGCTCCACTCCTACCTTACCTTTGCACCTAGTCCTCAGGCGTTCTTGTGGAGGGCTTAGTTGCCGGTGGGTTGCCAGCAGAGAGGGCTCTATTAGAGGCAATGGGAGGGCAACTGCAGGGCTCCTCCAGCGGTTGCTTGACCGCCCAGACTCAGCACAGCACGGAGAGCACAAGGCTCACAGGGCCTCTGGCTGTGGTCTGCAGCCCCACACACGCGGAGGCTGACTCGGTGAAAGCCCAGAAGGTGCCTGACAGACGTCTTTTCCCTAGTGCTCTCCTCCCCAGCAGAGACGTGTGCAGGTGGTTGGGGCCTGCCCCTGCGTGTCTGGGCTCCCGTCCACAGCCCCAGCTCAGGGAAGCAGCTCCTCAGCCAAGACCTGTAGGAGGCGAGGGGCGCCCCCGCCTGGAAGCCTAGTGCACAGCATGAGGTAAGCGAGCCTCCTTGGGAGAAGAGGAGGCAGCCCAGATGCGTGGGGCTGCAATCACTGCTTGGGCGGAGCCGAGTGCGCCTCCAGAACGGCAGAGCTCCAGCTCTGCTCAGAGGCCCGATCTGGCAGAGTGCTGGCGTGAGGCTGCTCTGCCCTGGGCGAGCCTTGCCCATACTTGCCTCGCGGCTAGGCTTCCAGTCCAGAAAGGAGCGGGCTGCGCGAGACTGGGAGATGCTACTGGCGCCTTCCTGGCCTCAGCTCCACTCCGGCCTTGCCTTTGCACCTAGTCCCCAGGCGTTCTTGTGAAGGGCTTAGTTTCCGGTGGGTTGCACACTGCCAAGGGCTCCAGCTTGAGGTCTCTAGTAGAGGCAAAGTGAGGGCAACTGAAAGTCTATTCTTACGGTTGCTTGACCTCCCAGACACAGCACAGCACGGAGAGCACAAGGCTCACAGGGCCTCTGGCTGTGGTCTGCAGCCCCACACACGCTGAGGCTGACTCGGTGAGCGCCCAGAAGGTGCCTGACAGACGTCTTTTCCCTAGTGCTCTCCTCCCCAGCAGAGACGTGTGCAGGTGGTTGGGGCCTGCCCCTGCGTGTCTGGGCTCCCGTCCACAGCCCGAGCTCAGGGAAGCAGCTCCTCAGCCAAGACCTGTAGGAGGCGCGGGGCGCCCCCGCCTGGAAGCCCTGTGCTCAGCATGAGGGAAGCGAGCCTCCCTGGGAGAAGAGGAGGCAGCCCAGATGCGTGGGGCTGCAATCACTGCTTTGGCGGAGCCGAGTGCGCCTCCAGTACGGCAGAGCTCCAGCTCTCCTCAGAGGCCCGATCTGGCAGAGTTGCTGGCGTGAGGCTGCTCTGCCCTGGGCGAGCCTTGCCCAGACTTGCCTCGCGGCTAGGCTTCCAGTCCAGAAAGGAGCGGGCTGCGCGAGACTGGGAGATGCTACTGGCGCCTTCCTGGCCTCAGCTCCACTCCTGCCTTGCCTTTGCACCTAGTCCCCAGGCGTTCTTGTGGAGGGCTTAGTTGCCGGTGGGTTGCACACTGCCAAGCGCTCCAGCTTGAGGGCTCTAGTAGAGGCAAAGTGAGGGCAACTGGAAGTCTATTGTTACGGTTGCTTGACCGCCCAGACTCAGCACAGCACGGAGAGCACAAGGCTCACAGGGCCCCTGGCTGAGGTCTGCAGCCCCACACACGCGGAGGCTGACTCGGTGAGCGCCCAGAAGGTGCCTGACAGACGTCATTTCCCTAGTGCTCTCCTCCCCAGCAGAGACGTGTGCAGGTGGTTGGGGCCTGCCCCTGCGTGTCTGGGCTCCCGTCCACAGCCCCAGCTCAGGGAAGCAGCTCCTGAGCCAACTCCTGTGGGAGGCGCAGGGTGCCCCGCCTGGAAGCCTAGTTTACAGCATGCGGGAAGCGAGCCTCCTCGGGAGAAGAGAAGGCAGCCCTGCTGTGTGCGGCTGCATTCACTGCTTTGGCGGAGCCGATTGCGCCTCCAGTACGGCAGAGCTCCAGCTCTGCTCTGAGGCCCGATCTGGCAGAGTTGCTGGCGTGAGGTTGCTCTGCCCTGGTCGAGCCATGGCCAAACTTGCCTCGCGGCTAGGCTTCCAGTCCAGAAAGGAGCGGGCTGCGCGAGACTGGGAGATGCTACTGGCGCCTTCCTGGCCTCAGCTCCACTCCTGCCTTGCCTTTGCACCTAGTCCCCAGCCGTTCTTTTGGAGGGCTTAGTTGTCGGTGGGTTGCACACTGCCAAGCGCTCCAGCAGAGAGGGCTCTATTAGAGGCAATGGCAGGGCAACTGCAGGGCTCCTCCAGCGGTTGCTTGACCGCCCAGACTCAGCACAGCACGGAGAGCACAAGGCTCACAGGGCCTCTGGCTGTGGTCTGCAGCCCCACACACGCTGAGGCTGACTCGGTGAGCGCCCAGAAGGTGCCTGACAGACGTCTTTTCCCTAGTGCTCTCCTCCCCAGCAGAGACGTGTGCAGGTGGTTGGGGCCTGCCCCTGCGTGTCTGGGCTCCCGTCCACAGCCCCAGCTCAGGGAAGCAGCTCCTCAGCCAAGAACTGTAGGAGGCGCGGGGCGCCCCCGCCTGGAAGCCCTGTGCTCAGCATGAGGGAAGCGAGCCTCCTTGGGAGAAGAGGAGGCAGCCCAGATGCGAGGGGCTGCAATCACTGCTTTGGCGGAGCCGAGTGCGCCTCCAGTACGGCAGAGCTCCAGCTCTGCTCAGAGGCCCGATCTGGCAGAGTGCTGGCGTGAGGCTGCTCTGCCCTGGGCGAGCCTTGCCCAGACTTGCCTCGCGGCTAGGCTTCCAGTCCAGAAAGGAGCGGGCTGCGCGAGACTGGGAGATGCTCCTGGCGCCTTCCTGGCCTCAGCTCCACTCCGGCCTTGCCTTTGCACCTAGTCTCCAGGCGTTCTTGTGGAGGGCTTAGTTGCCGGTGGGTTGCACACTGCCAAGCGCTCCAGCTTGAGGGCTCTAGTAGAGGCAAAGTGAGGGCAACTGAAAGTCTATTCTTACGGTTGCTTGACCGCCCAGACTCAGCACAGCACGGAGAGCACAAGGCTCACAGGGCCTCTGGCTGTGGTCTGCAGCCCCACACACGCGGAGGCTGACTCGGTGAGCGCCCAGAAGGTGCCTGACAGACGTCATTTCCCTAGTGCTGTCCTCCCCAGCAGAGACGTGTGCAGGTGGTTGGGGCCTGCCCCTGCGTGTCTGGGCTCCCGTCCACAGCCCCAGCTCAGGGAAGCAGCTCCTGAGCCAAGACCTGTGGGAGGCGCAGGTGGCCCCGCCTGGAAGCCTAGTTTACAGCATGCGGGAAGCGAGCCTCCTCGGGAGAAGAGAAGGCAGCCCTGCTGTGTGCGGCTGCATTCACTGCTTTGGCGGAGCCGAGTGCGCCTCCAGTACGGCAGAGCTCCAGCTCTGCTCAGAGGCCCGATCTGGCAGAGTTGCTGGCGTGAGGCTGCTCTGCCATGGGCGAGCCTTGCCCAAACTTCCTCGCGGCTAGGCTTCCAGTCCAGAAAGGATCGGGGGGCGCGAGACTGGGAGATGCTACTGGCGCCTTCCTGGCCTCAGCTCCACTCCTGCCTTGCCTTTGCACCTAGTCCCCAGGCGTTCTTGTGGAGGGCTTAGTTGCCGGTGGGTTGCACACTGCCAAGCGCACCAGCTTGAGGGCTCTAGTAGAGGCAAAGTGAGGGCAACTGAAAGTCTATTCTTACGGTTGCTTGACCGCCCAGACTCAGCACAGCACGGAGAGCACAAGGCTCACAGGGCCTCTGGCTGTGGCCTGCAGCCCCACACACGCTGAGGCTGACTCGGTGAGCGCCCAGAAGGTGCCTGACAGACGTCTTTTCCCTAGTGCTCTCCTCCCCAGCAGAGACGTGTGCAGGTGGTTGGGGCCTGCCCCTGCGTGTCTGGGCTCCCGTCCACAGCCCCAGCTCAGGGAAGCAGCTCCTCAGCCAAGACCTGTAGGAGGCGTGGGGCGCCCCCGCCTGGAAGCCTTGTGCTCAGCATGAGGGAAGCGAGCCTCCTTGGGAGAGGAGGAGGCAGCCCTGCTGTGTGCGGCTGCATTCACTGCTTTGGCGGAGCCGAGTGCGCCTCCAGTACGGCAGAGCTCCAGCTCTGCTCAGAGGCCCGATCTGGCAGAGTTGCTGGCGTGAGGCTGCTCTGCCCTGGGCGAGCCTTGCCCAGACTTGCCTCGCGGCTAGGCTTCCAGTCCAGAAAGGAGCGGGCTGCGCGAGACTTGGAGATGCTACTGGCGCCTTCCTGGCCTCAGCACCACTCCTGCCTTACCTTTGCACCTAGTCCTCAGGCGTTCTTGTGGAGGGCTTAGATGCCGGTGGGTTGCCAGCAGAGAGGGCTCTATTGGAGGCAATGGGAGGGCAACTGCAGGGCTCCTCCAGCGGTAGCTTGACCGCCCAGACTCAGCACAGCACGGAGAGCACAAGGCTCACAGGGCCTCTGGCTGTGGTCTGCAGCCCCACAGACGCTGAGGCTGACTCGGTGAGCGCCCAGAAGATGCCTGACAGACGTCATTTCCCTAGTGCTCTCCTCCCCAGCAGAGACGTGTGCAGGTGGTTGGGGCCTGCCCCTGCGTGTCTGGGCTCCCGTCCACAGCCCCAGCTCAGGGAAGCATCTCCTCAGCCAAGACCTGTAGGAGGCGCGGGGCGCCCCCGCCTGGAAGCCTAGTGCACAGCATGAGGGAAGCGAGCCTCCTTGGGAGAAGAGGAGGCAGCCCAGATGCGTGGGGCTGCAATCACTGCTTGGGCGGAGCCGAGTGCGCCTCCAGTATGGCAGAGCTCCAGCTCTGCTCAGAGGCCCGATCTGGCAGAGTGCTGGCGTGAGGCTTCTCTGCCCTGGGCGAGCCTTGCCCAGACTTGCCTCGCGCCTAGGCTTCCAGTCCAGAAAGTAGCGGGCTGTGTGAGACTGGGAGATGCTACTGGGGCCTTCCTGGCCTCAGCTCCACTCCTTCCTTGCCTTTGCACCTAGTCCCCAGCCGTTCTTTTGGAGGGCTTAGTTGTCGGTGGGTTGCACACTGCCAAGCGCTCCAGCAGAGAGGGCTCTATTAGAGGCAATGGCAGGGCAACTGCAGGGCTCCTCCAGCGGTTGCTTGACCGCCCAGACTCAGCACAGCACGGAGAGCACAAGGCTCACAGGGCCTCTGGCTGTGGTCTGCAGCCCCACACACGCTGAGGCTGACTCGGTGAGCGCCCAGAAGGTGCCTGACAGACGTCTTTTCCCTAGTGCTCTCCTCCCCAGCAGAGACGTGTGCAGGTGGTTGGGGCCTGCCCCTGCGTGTCTGGGCTCCCGTCCACAGCCCCAGCTCAGGGAAGCAGCTCCTCAGCCAAGAACTGTAGGAGGCGCGGGGCGCCCCCGCCTGGAAGCCCTGTGCTCAGCATGAGGGAAGCGAGCCTCCTTGGGAGAAGAGGAGGCAGCCCAGATGCGTGGGGCTGCAAGCACTGCTTAGGCGGAGCCGAGTGCGCCTCCAGTACGGCAGAGCTCCAGCTCTGCTCAAAGGCCCGATCTGGCAGAGTTGCTGGCGTGAGGCTGCTCTGCCCTGGGCGAGCCTTGCCCAGACTTGCCTCGCGGCTAGGCTTCCAGTCCAGAAAGGAGCGGGCTGCGCGAGACTGGGAGATGCTACTGGCGCCTTCCTGGCCTCAGCTCCACTCCTGCCTTGCCTTTGCACCTAGTCCCCAGGCGTTCTTGTGGAGGGCTTAGTTGCCGGTGGGTTGCACACTGCCAAGCGCTCCAGCTTGAGGGCTCTATTAGAGGCAAAGTGAGGGCAACTGGAAGTCTATTTTTACGGTTGCTTGACCGCCCAGACTCAGCACAGCACGGAGAGCACAAGGCTCACAGGGCCCCTGGCTGGGGTCTGCAGCCCCACACACGCGGAGGCTGACTCGGTGAGCGCCCAGAAGGTGCCTGACAGACGTCATTTCCCTAGTGCTCTCCTCCCCAGCAGAGATGTGTACAGGTGGTTGGGGCCTCCCCCTGCGTGTCTGGGCTCCCGTCCACAGCCCCAGCTCAGGGAAGCAGCTCCTGAGCCAACTCCTTTGGGAGGCGCAGGGGGCCCCGCCTGGAAGCCTAGTTTACAGCATGCGGGAAGCGAACCTCCTCGGGAGAAGAGAAGGCAGCCCTGCTGTGTGCGGCTGCATTCACTGCTTTGGCGGAGCCGAGTGCGCCTCCAGTACGGCAGAGCTCCAGCTCTCCTCAGAGGCCCGATCTGGCAGAGTTACTGGCGTGAGGCTGCTCTGCCCTGGGCGAGCCTTGCCCAAACTTGCCTCGCGGCTAGGCTTCCAGTCCAGAAAGGAGCGGGCTGCGCGAGACTGGGAGATGCTACTGGCGCCTTCCTGGCCTCAGCTCCACTCCTACCTTACCTTTGCACCTAGTCCTCAGGCGTTCTTGTGGAGGGCTTAGTTGCCGGTGGGTTGCCAGCAGAGAGGGCTCTATTAGAGGCAATGGGAGGGCAACTGCAGGGCTCCTCCAGCGGTTGCTTGACCGCCCAGACTCAGCACAGCACGGAGAGCACAAGGCTCACAGGGCCTCTGGCTGTGGTCTGCAGCCCCACACACGCGGAGGCTGACTCGGTGAAAGCCCAGAAGGTGCCTGACAGACGTCTTTTCCCTAGTGCTCTCCTCCCCAGCAGAGACGTGTGCAGGTGGTTGGGGCCTGCCCCTGCGTGTCTGGGCTCCCGTCCACAGCCCCAGCTCAGGGAAGCAGCTCCTCAGCCAAGACCTGTAGGAGGCGAGGGGCGCCCCCGCCTGGAAGCCTAGTGCACAGCATGAGGTAAGCGAGCCTCCTTGGGAGAAGAGGAGGCAGCCCAGATGCGTGGGGCTGCAATCACTGCTTTGGCGCAGCCGAGTGCGCCTCCAGTACGGCAGAGCTCCAGCTCTGCTCAGAGGCCCGATCTGGCAGAGTTGCTGGCGTGAGGCTGCTCTGCCATGGGCGAGCCTTGCCCAAACTTGCCTCGCGGCTAGGCTTCCAGTCCAGAAAGGAGCAGGCTGCGCGAGACTGGGAGATGCTACTGGCGCCTTCCTGGCCTCAGCTCCACTCCTGCCTTGCCTTTGCACCTAGTCCCCAGGCGTTCTTGTGCAGGGCTTAGTTGCCGGTGGGTTGCACACTGCCAAGTGCTCCAGCTTGAGGGCTTTAGTACAGGCAAAGTGAGGGCAACTGAAAGTCTATTCTTACGGTTGCTTGACCGCCAAGACTCAGCACAGCACGGAGAGCACAAGGCTCACAGGGCCTCTGGCTGTGGTCTGCAGCCCCACACACGCTGAGGCTGACTCGGTGAGCACCCAGAAGGTGCCTGACAGACGTCATATCCCTAGTGCTCTCCTCCCCAGCAGAGATGTGTGCAGGTGGTTGGGGCCTGCCCCTGCGTGTCTGGGCTCCCGTCCACAGCCCCAGCTCAGGGAAGCAGCTCCTGAGCCAACTCCTTTGGGAGGCGCAGGGGGCCCCGCCTGGATGCCTAGTTTACAGCATGCGGGAAGCGAACCTCCTCGGGAGAAGAGAAGGCAGCCCTGCTGTGTGCGGCTGCATTCACTGCTTTGGCGGAGCCGAGTGCGCCTCCAGTACGTCAGAGCTCCAGGTCTGCTCAGAGGCCCGATCTGGCAGAGTTACTGGCGTGAGGCTGCTCTGCCCTGGGCGAGCCTTGCCCAAACTTGCCTCGCGGCTAGGCTTCCAGTCCAGAAAGGAGCGGGCTGCGCGAGACTGGGAGATGCTACTGGCGCCTTCCTGGCCTCAGCTCCACTCCTGCCTTGCCTTTGCACCTAGTCCCCAGGCGTTCTTGTGGAGGGCTTAGTTGCCGGTGGGTTGCACACTGCCAAGCGCTCCAGCTTGAGGGCTCTAGTAGAGGCAAATGAGGGCAACTGGAAGTCTATTCTTACGGTTGCTTGACCGCCCAGACTCAGCACAGCACGGAGAGCACAAGGCTCTCAGGGCCCCTGGCTGGGGTCTGCAGCCCCAAACACGCGGAGGCTGACTCGGTGAGCGCCCAGAAGGTGCCTGACAGACGTCATTTCCCTAGTGCTCTCCTCCCCAGCAGAGACGTGTGCAGGTGGTTGGGGCCTGCCCCTGCGTGTCTGGGCTCCCGTCCACAGCCCCAGCTCAGGGAAGCAGCTCCTCAGCCAAGACCTGTAGGAGGCGCGGGGCGCCCCCGCCTGGAAGCCTAGTGCACAGCATGAGGGAAGCGAGCCTCCTTGGGAGAAGAGGAGGCAGCCCAGATGCGTGGGGCTGCAATCACTGCTTGGGCGGAGCCGAGTGCGCCTCCAGTACGGCAGAGCTCCAGCTCTGCTCAGAGGCCCGATCTGGCAGAGTGCTGGCGTGAGGCTGCTCTGCCCTGGGCGAGCCTTGCCCAGACTTGCCTCGCGGCTAGGCTTCCAGTCCAGAAAGGAGCGGGCTGCGCGAGACTGGGAGATGCTACTGGCGCCTTCCTGGCCTCAGCTCCACTCCTGCCTTGCCTTTGCACCTAGTCCCCAGGCGTTCTTGTGAAGGGCTTAGTTGCCGGTGGGTTGCACACTGCCAAGCGCTCCAGCTTGAGGGCTCTAGTAGAGGCAAAGTGAGGGCAACTGAAAGTCTATTCTTACGGTTGCTTGACCTCCCAGACTCAGCACAGCACGGAGAGCACAAGGCTCACAGGGCCTCTGGCTGTGGTCTGCAGCCCCACACACGCTGAGGCTGACTCGGTGAGCGAACAGAAGGTGCCTGACAGACGTCATTTCCCTAGTGCTCTCCTCCCCAGCAGAGACGTGTGCAGGTGGTTGGGGCCTGCCCCTGCGTGTCTGGGCTCCCGTCCACAGCCCCAGCTCAGGGAAGCAGCTCCTCAGCCAAGACCTGTAGGAGGCGCGGGGCGCCCCCGCCTGGAAGCCCTGTGCTCAGCATGAGGGAAGCGATCCTCCTTGGGAGAAGAGGAGGCAGCCCAGATGCGTGGGGCTGCAATCACTGCTTGGGCGGAGCCGAGTGGGCCTCCAGTAAGGCAGAGCTCCAGCTCTGCTCAGAGGCCCGATCTGGCAGAGTGCTGGCGTGAGGCTGCTCTGCCCTGGGCGAGCCTTGCCCAGACTTGCCTCGTGGCTAGGCTTCCAGTCCAGAAAGGAGCGGGCTGCGCGAGACTGGGAGATGCTACTGGCGCCTTCCTGGCCTCAGCTCCACTCCTGCCTTGCCTTTGCACCTAGTCCCCAGGCGTTCTTGTGGAGGGCTTAGTTGCCGGTGGGTTGCACACTGCCAAGCGCACCAGCTTGAGGGCTCTATTAGAGGGAAAGTGAGGGCAACTGGAAGTCTATTTTTACGGTTGCTTGACCGCCCAGACTCAGCACAGCACGGAGAGCACAAGGCTCACAGGGCCCCTGGCTGGGGTCTGCAGCCCCACACACGCGGAGGCTGAGTCGGTGAGCGCCCAGAAGGTGCCTGACAGACGTCATTTCCCTAGTGCTCTCCTCCCCAGCAGAGATGTGTACAGGTGGTTGGGGCCTCCCCCTGCGTGTCTGGGCTCCCGTCCACAGCCCCAGCTCAGGGAAGCAGCTCCTGAGCCAACTCCTTTGGGAGGCGCAGGGAGCCCCGCCTGGAAACCTAGTTTACAGCATGCGGGAAGCGAACCTCCTCGGGAGAAGAGAAGGCAGCCCTGCTGTGTGCGGCTGCATTCACTGCTTTGGCGGAGCCGAGTGCGCCTCCAGTACGGCAGAGCTCCAGGTCTGCTCAGAGGCCCGATCTGGCAGAGTTACTGGCGTGAGGCTGCTCTGCCCTGGGCGAGCCTTGCCCAAACTTGCCTCGCGGCTAGGCTTCCAGTCCAGAAAGGAGCGGGCTGCGCGAGACTGGGAGATGCTACTGGCGCCTTCCTGGCCTCAGCTCCACTCCTACCTTACCTTTGCACCTAGTCCTCAGGCTTTCTTGTGGAGGGCTTAGTTGCCGGTGGGTTGCCAGCAGAGAGGGCTCTATTAGAGGCAATGGGAGGGCAACTGCAGGGCTCCTCCAGCGGTTGCTTGACCGCCCAGACTCAGCACAGCACGGAGAGCACAAGGCTCACAGGGCCTCTGGCTGTGGTCTGCAGCCCCACACACGCGGAGGCTGACTCGGTGAAAGCCCAGAAGGTGCCTGACAGACGTCTTTTCCCTAGTGCTCTCCTCCCCAGCAGAGACGTGTGCAGGTGGTTGGGGCCTGCCCCTGCGTGTCTGGGCTCCCGTCCACAGCCCCAGCTCAGGGAAGCAGCTCCTCAGCCAAGACCTGTAGGAGGCGAGGGGCGCCCCCGCCTGGAAGCCTAGTGCACAGCATGAGGTAAGCGAGCCTCCTTGGGAGAAGAGGAGGCAGCCCAGATGCGTGGGGCTGCAATCACTGCTTGGGCGGAGCCGAGTGCGCCTCCAGAACGGCAGAGCTCCAGCTCTGCTCAGAGGCCCGATCTGGCAGAGTGCTGGCGTGAGGCTGCTCTGCCCTGGGCGAGCCTTGCCCATACTTGCCTCGCGGCTAGGCTTCCAGTCCAGAAAGGAGCGGGCTGCGCGAGACTGGGAGATGCTACTGGCGCCTTCCTGGCCTCAGCTCCACTCCTGCCTTGCCTTTGCACCTAGTCCCCAGGCGTTCTTGTGAAGGGCTTAGTTGCCGGTGGGTTGCACACTGCCAAGGGCTCCAGCTTGAGGGCTCTAGTAGAGGCAAAGTGAGGGCAACTGAAAGTCTATTCTTACGGTTGCTTGACCTCCCAGACTCAGCACAGCACGGAGAGCACAAGGCTCACAGGGCCTCTGGCTGTGGTCTGCAGCCCCACACACGCTGAGGCTGACTCGGTGAGCGCCCAGAAGGTGCCTGACAGACGTCTTTTCCCTAGTGCTCTCCTCCCCAGCAGAGACGTGTGCAGGTGGTTGGGGCCTGCCCCTGCGTGTTGGGCTCCCGTCCACAGCCCGAGCTCAGGGAAGCAGCTCCTCAGCCAAGACCTGTAGGAGGCGCGGGGCGCCCCCGCCTGGAAGCCCTGTGCTCAGCATGAGGGAAGCGAGCCTCCCTGGGAGAAGAGGAGGCAGCCCAGATGCGTGGGGCTGCAATCACTGCTTTGGCGGAGCCGAGTGCGCCTCCAGTACGGCAGAGCTCCAGCTCTCCTCAGAGGCCCGATCTGGCAGAGTTGCTGGCGTGAGGCTGCTCTGCCCTGGGCGAGCCTTGCCCAGACTTGCCTCGCGGCTAGGCTTCCAGTCCAGAAAGGAGCGGGCTGCGCGAGACTGGGAGATGCTACTGGCGCCTTCCTGGCCTCAGCTCCACTCCTGCCTTGCCTTTGCACCTAGTCCCCAGGCGTTCTTGTGGAGGGCTTAGTTGCCGGTGGGTTGCACACTGCCAAGCGCTCCAGCTTGAGGGCTCTAGTAGAGGCAAAGTGAGGGCAACTGGAAGTCTATTGTTACGGTTGCTTGACCGCCCAGACTCAGCACAGCACGGAGAGCACAAGGCTCACAGGGCCCCTGGCTGAGGTCTGCAGCCCCACACACGCGGAGGCTGACTCGGTGAGCGCCCAGAAGGTGCCTGACAGACGTCATTTCCCTAGTGCTCTCCTCCCCAGCAGAGACGTGTGCAGGTGGTTGGGGCCTGCCCCTGCGTGTCTGGGCTCCCGTCCACAGCCCCAGCTCAGGGAAGCAGCTCCTCAGCCAAGACCTGTAGGAGGCGCGGGGCGCCCCCGCCTGGAAGCCTAGTGCACAGCATGAGGGAAGCGAGCCTCCTTGGGAGAAGAGGAGGCAGCCCAGATGCGTGGGGCTGCAATCACTGCTTGGTCGGAGCCGAGTGCGCCTCCAGTACGGCAGAGCTCCAGCTCTGCTCAGAGGCCCGATCTGGCAGAGTGCTGGCGTGAGGCTGCTCTGCCCTGGGCGAGCCTTGCCCAGACTTGCCTCGCGGCTAGGCTTCCAGTCCAGAAAGGAGCGGGCTGCGCGAGACTGGGAGATGCTACTGGCGCCTTCCTGGCCTCAGCTCCACTCCTGCCTTGCCTTTGCACCTAGTCCCCAGGCGTTCTTGTGAAGGGCTTAGTTGCCGGTGGGTTGCACACTGCCAAGCGCTCCAGCTTGAGGGCTCTAGTAGAGGCAAAGTGAGGGCAACTGAAAGTCTATTCTTACGGTTGCTTGACCTCCCAGACTCAGCACAGCACGGAGAGCACAAGGCTCACAGGGCCTCTGGCTGTGGTCTGCAGCCCCACACACGCTGAGGCTGACTCGGTGAGCGAACAGAAGGTGCCTGACAGACGTCATTTCCCTAGTGCTCTCCTCCCCAGCAGAGACGTGTGCAGGTGGTTGGGGCCTGCCCCTGCGTGTCTGGGCTCCCGTCCACAGCCCCAGCTCAGGGAAGCAGCTCCTCAGCCAAGACCTGTAGGAGGCGCGGGGCGCCCCCGCCTGGAAGCCCTGTGCTCAGCATGAGGGAAGCGATCCTCCTTGGGAGAAGAGGAGGCAGCCCAGATGCGTGGGGCTGCAATCACTGCTTGGGCGGAGCCGAGTGGGCCTCCAGTAAGGCAGAGCTCCAGCTCTGCTCAGAGGCCCGATCTGGCAGAGTGCTGGCGTGAGGCTGCTCTGCCCTGGGCGAGCCTTGCCCAGACTTGCCTCGCGGCTAGGCTTCCAGTCCAGAAAGGAGCGGGCTGCGCGAGACTGGGAGATGCTACTGGCGCCTTCCTGGCCTCAGCTCCACTCCTGCCTTGCCTTTGCACCTAGTCCCCAGGCGTTCTTGTGGAGGGCTTAGTTGCCGGTGGGTTGCACACTGCCAAGCGCACCAGCTTGAGGGCTCTATTAGAGGCAAAGTGAGGGCAACTGGAAGTCTATTTTTACGGTTGCTTGACCGCCCAGACTCAGCACAGCACGGAGAGCACAAGGCTCACAGGGCCCCTGGCTGGGGTCTGCAGCCCCACACACGCGGAGGCTGACTCGGTGAGCGCCCAGAAGGTGCCTGACAGACGTCATTTCCCTAGTGCTCTCCTCCCCAGCAGAGATGTGTACAGGTGGTTGGGGCATCCCCCTGCGTGTCTGGGCTCCCGTCCACAGCCCCAGCTCAGGGAAGCAGCTCCTGAGCCAACTCCTTTGGGAGGCGCAGGGAGCCCCGCCTGGAAACCTAGTTTACAGCATGCGGGAAGCGAACCTCCTCGGGAGAAGAGAAGGCAGCCCTGCTGTGTGCGGCTGCATTCACTGCTTTGGCGGAGCCGAGTGCGCCTCCAGTACGGCAGAGCTCCAGGTCTGCTCAGAGGCCCGATCTGGCAGAGTTACTGGCGTGAGGCTGCTCTGCCCTGGGCGAGCCTTGCCCAAACTTGCCTCGCGGCTAGGCTTCCAGTCCAGAAAGGAGCGGGCTGCGCGAGACTGGGAGATGCTACTGGCGCCTTCCTGGCCTCAGCTCCACTCCTACCTTACCTTTGCACCTAGTCCTCAGGCGTTCTTGTGGAGGGCTTAGTTGCCGGTGGGTTGCCAGCAGAGAGGGCTCTATTAGAGGCAATGGGAGGGCAACTGCAGGGCTCCTCCAGCGGTTGCTTGACCGCCCAGACTCAGCACAGCACGGAGAGCACAAGGCTCACAGGGCCTCTGGCTGTGGTCTGCAGCCCCACACACGCGGAGGCTGACTCGGTGAAAGCCCAGAAGGTGCCTGACAGACGTCTTTTCCCTAGTGCTCTCCTCCCCAGCAGAGACGTGTGCAGGTGGTTGGGGCCTGCCCCTGCGTGTCTGGGCTCCCGTCCACAGCCCCAGCTCAGGGAAGCAGCTCCTCAGCCAAGACCTGTAGGAGGCGAGGGGCGCCCCCGCCTGGAAGCCTAGTGCACAGCATGAGGTAAGCGAGCCTCCTTGGGAGAAGAGGAGGCAGCCCAGATGCGTGGGGCTGCAATCACTGCTTGGGCGGAGCCGAGTGCGCCTCCAGAACGGCAGAGCTCCAGCTCTGCTCAGAGGCCCGATCTGGCAGAGTGCTGGCGTGAGGCTGCTCTGCCCTGGGCGAGCCTTGCCCATACTTGCCTCGCGGCTAGGCTTCCAGTCCAGAAAGGAGCGGGCTGCGCGAGACTGGGAGATGCTACTGGCGCCTTCCTGGCCTCAGCTCCACTCCTGCCTTGCCTTTGCACCTAGTCCCCAGGCGTTCTTGTGAAGGGCTTAGTTGCCGGTGGGTTGCACACTGCCAAGGGCTCCAGCTTGAGGGCTCTAGTAGAGGCAAAGTGAGGGCAACTGAAAGTCTATTCTTACGGTTGCTTGACCTCCCAGACTCAGCACAGCACGGAGAGCACAAGGCTCACAGGGCCTCTGGCTGTGGTCTGCAGCCCCACACACGCTGAGGCTGACTCGGTGAGCGCCCAGAAGGTGCCTGACAGACGTCTTTTCCCTAGTGCTCTCCTCCCCAGCAGAGACGTGTGCAGGTGGTTGGGGCCTGCCCCTGCGTGTCTGGGCTCCCGTCCACAGCCCGAGCTCAGGGAAGCAGCTCCTCAGCCAAGACCTGTAGGAGGCGCGGGGCGCCCCCGCCTGGAAGCCCTGTGCTCAGCATGAGGGAAGCGAGCCTCCCTGGGAGAAGAGGAGGCAGCCCAGATGCGTGGGGCTGCAATCACTGCTTTGGCGGAGCCGAGTGCGCCTCCAGTACGGCAGAGCTCCAGCTCTCCTCAGAGGCCCGATCTGGCAGAGTTGCTGGCGTGAGGCTGCTCTGCCCTGGGCGAGCCTTGCCCAGACTTGCCTCGCGGCTAGGCTTCCAGTCCAGAAAGGAGCGGGCTGCGCGAGACTGGGAGATGCTACTGGCGCCTTCCTGGCCTCAGCTCCACTCCTGCCTTGCCTTTGCACCTAGTCCCCAGGCGTTCTTGTGGAGGGCTTAGTTGCCGGTGGGTTGCACACTGCCAAGCGCTCCAGCTTGAGGGCTCTAGTAGAGGCAAAGTGAGGGCAACTGGAAGTCTATTGTTACGGTTGCTTGACCGCCCAGACTCAGCACAGCACGGAGAGCACAAGGCTCACAGGGCCCCTGGCTGAGGTCTGCAGCCCCACACACGCGGAGGCTGACTCGGTGAGCGCCCAGAAGGTGCCTGACAGACGTCATTTCCCTAGTGCTCTCCTCCCCAGCAGAGACGTGTGCAGGTGGTTGGGGCCTGCCCCTGCGTGTCTGGGCTCCCGTCCACAGCCCCAGCTCAGGGAAGCAGCTCCTGAGCCAACTCCTGTGGGAGGCGCAGGGTGCCCCGTCTGGAAGCCTAGTTTACAGCATGCGGGAAGCGAGCCTCCTCGGGAGAAGAGAAGGCAGCCCTGCTGTGTGCGGCTGCATTCACTGCTTTGGCGGAGCCGATTGCGCCTCCAGTACGGCAGAGCTCCAGCTCTGCTCAGAGGCCCGATCTGGCAGAGTTGCTGGCGTGAGGCTGCTCTGCCCTGGTCGAGCCATGGCCAAACTTGCCTCGCGGCTAGGCTTCCAGTCCAGAAAGGAGCGGGCTGCGCGAGACTGGGAGATGCTACTGGCGCCTTCCTGGCCTCAGCTCCACTCCTGCCTTGCCTTTGCACCTAGTCCCCAGCCGTTCTTTTGGAGGGCTTAGTTGTCGGTGGGTTGCACACTGCCAAGCGCTCCAGCAGAGAGGGCTCTATTAGAGGCAATGGCAGGGCAACTGCAGGGCTCCTCCAGCGGTTGCTTGACCGCCCAGACTCAGCACAGCACGGAGAGCACAAGGCTCACAGGGCCTCTGGCTGTGGTCTGCAGCCCCACACACGCTGAGGCTGACTCGGTGAGCGCCCAGAAGGTGCCTGACAGACGTCTTTTCCCTAGTGCTCTCCTCCCCAGCAGAGACGTGTGCAGGTGGTTGGGGCCTGCCCCTGCGTGTCTGGGCTCCCGTCCACAGCCCCAGCTCAGGGAAGCAGCTCCTCAGCCAAGAACTGTAGGAGGCGCGGGGCGCCCCCGCCTGGAAGCCCTGTGCTCAGCATGAGGGAAGCGAGCCTCCTTGGGAGAAGAGGAGGCAGCCCAGATGCGAGGGGCTGCAATCACTGCTTTGGCGGAGCCGAGTGCGCCTCCAGTACGGCAGAGCTCCAGCTCTGCTCAGAGGCCCGATCTGGCAGAGTGCTGGCGTGAGGCTGCTCTGCCCTGGGCGAGCCTTGCCTAGACTTGCCTCGCGGCTAGGCTTCCAGTCCAGAAAGGAGCGGGCTGCGCGAGACTGGGAGATGCTACTGGCGCCTTCCTGGCCTCAGCTCCACTCCTGCCTTGCCTTTGAACCTAGTCCCCAGGCGTTCTTGTGGAGGGCTTAGTTGCCGGTGGGTTGCACACTGCCAAGCGCTCCAGCTTGAGGGCTCTATTAGAGGCAAAGTGAGGCCAACTGGAAGTCTATTTTTACGGTTGCTTGACCGCCCAGACTCAGCACAGCACGGAGAGCACAAGGCTCTCAGGGCCCCTGGCTGGGGTCTGCAGCCCCACACACGCGGAGGCTGACTCGGTGAGCGCCCAGAAGGTGCCTGACAGACGTCATTTCCCTAGTGCTCTCCTCCCCAGCAGAGACGTGTGCAGGTGGTTGGGGCCTGCCCCTGCGTGTCTGGGCTCCCGTCCACAGCCCCAGCTCAGGGAAGCAGCTCCTGAGCCAACTCCTGTGGGAGGCGCAGGGTGCCCCGCCTGGAAGCCTAGTTTACAGCATGCGGGAAGCGAGCCTCCTCGGGAGAAGAGAAGGCAGCCCTGCTGTGTGCGGCTGCATTCACTGCTTTGGCGGAGCCGATTGCGCCTCCAGTACGGCAGAGCTCCAGCTCTGCTCAGAGGCCCGATCTGGCAGAGTTGCTGGCGTGAGGCTGCTCTGCCCTGGTCGAGCCATGGCCAAACTTGCCTCGCGGCTAGGCTTCCAGTCCAGAAAGGAGCAGGCTGCGCGAGACTGGGAGATGCTACTGGCGCCTTCCTGGCCTCAGCTCCACTCCTGCCTTGCCTTTGCACCTAGTCCCCAGCCGTTCTTTTGGAGGGCTTAGTTGCCGGTGGGTTGCACACTGCCAAGCGCTCCAGCAGAGAGGGCTCTATTAGAGGCAATGGGAGGGCAACTGCAGGGCTCCTCCAGCGGTTGCTTGACCTCCCAGACTCAGCACAGCACGGAGAGCACAAGGCTCACAGGGCCTCTGGCTGTGGTCTGCAGCCCCACACACGCGGAGGCTGACTCGGTGAGCGCCCAGAAGGTGCCTGACAGACGTCATTTCCCTAGTGCTCTCCTCCCCAGCAGAGACGTGTGCAGGTGGTTGGGGCCTGCCCCTGCGTGTCTGGACTCCCGTCCACAGCCCCAGCTCAGGGAAGCATCTCCTCAGCCAAGACCTGTAGGAGACGCGGGGCGCCCCCGCCTGGAAGCCTAGTGCACAGCATGAGGTAAGCGAGCCTCCTTGGGAGAAGAGGAGGCAGCCCAGATGCATGGGGCTGCAATCACTGCTTTGGCGCAGCCGAGTGCGCCTCCAGTACGGCAGAGCTCCAGCTCTGCTCAGAGGCCCGATCTGGCAGAGTTGCTGTCGTGAGGCTGCTCTGCCATGGGTGAGCCTTGCCCAAA
Organism: Capricornis sumatraensis; assembly: GCF_032405125.1. Lineage (NCBI taxonomy): Eukaryota > Metazoa > Chordata > Mammalia > Artiodactyla > Bovidae > Capricornis > Capricornis sumatraensis. Next base: position 10,931,917 of record NW_027184613.1, on the reverse strand, counting down.
CTTGCCTCGCGGCTAGGCTTCCAGTCCAGAAAGGAGCAGGCTGCGCGAGACTGGGAGATGCTACTGGCGCCTTCCTGGCCTCAGCTCCACTCCTGCCTTGCCTTTGCACCTAGTCCCCAGGCGTTCTTGTGGAGGGCTTAGTTGCCGGTGGGTTGCACACTGCCAAGCGCTCCAGCTTGAGGGCTCTAGTAGAGGCAAAGTGAGGGCAACTGAAAGTCTATTCTTACGGTTGCTTGACCGCCCAGACTCAGCACAGCACGGAGAGCACAAGGCTCACAGGGCCTCTGGCTGTGGTCTGCAGCCCCACACACGCGGAGGCTGACTCGGTGAGCGCCCAGAAGGTGCCTGACAGACGTCATTTCCCTAGTGCTCTCCTCCCCAGCAGAGACGTGTGCAGGTGGTTGGGGCCTGCCCCTGCGTGTCTGGGCTCCCGTCCACAGCCCCAGCTCAGGGAAGCAGCTCCTCAGCCAAGAGCTGTAGGAGGCGCGGGGCGCCCCCGCCTGGAAGCCTAGTGCACAGCATGAGGGAAGTGAGCCTCCTTGGGAGAAGAGGAGGCAGCCCAGATGCGTGGGGCTGCAATCACTGCTTGGCCGGAGCCGAGTGCCCCTTCAGTACGGCAGAGCTCCAGCTCTGCTCAGAGGCCCGATCTGGCAGAGTGCTGGCGTGAGGCTGCTCTGCCCTGGGCGAGCCTTGCCCAGACTTGCCTCGCGGCTAGGCTTCCAGTCCAGAAAGGAGCGGGCTGCGCGAGACTGGGAGATGCTCCTGGCGCCTTCCTGGCCTCAGCTCCACTCCGGCCTTGCCTTTGCACCTAGTCTCCAGGCGTTCTTGTGGAGGGCTTAGTTGCCGGTGGGTTGCACACTGCCAAGCGCTCCAGCTTGAGGGCTCTAGTAGAGGCAAAATGAGGGCAACTGAAAGTCTATTCTTACGGTTGCTTGACCGCCCAGACTCAGCACAGCACAGAGAGCACAAGGCTCACAGGGCCTCTGGCTGTGGTCTGCAGCCCCACACACGCGGAGGCTGACTCGGTGAGCGCCCAGAAGGTGCCTGACAGACGTCATTTCCCTAGTGCTCTCCTCCCCAGCAGAGACGTGTGCAGGTGGTTGGGGCCTGACCCTGCGTGTCTGGGCTCCCGTCCACAGCCCCAGCTCAGGGAAGCAGCTCCTGAGCCAAGACCTGTGGGAGGCGCAGGTGGCCCCGCCTGGAAGCCTAGTTTACAGCATGCGGGAAGCGAGCCTCCTCGGGAGAAGAGAAGGCAGCCCTGCTGTGTGCGGCTGCATTCACTGCTTTGGCGGAGCCGAGTGCGCCTCCAGTACGGCAGAGCTCCAGCTCTGCTCAGAGCCCCGATCTGGCAGAGTTGCTGGCGTGAGGCTGCTCTGCCATGGGCGAGCCTTGCCCAAACTTCCTCGCGGCTAGGCTTCCAGTCCAGAAAGGATCGGGGGGCGCGAGACTGGGAGATGCTACTGGCGCCTTCCTGGCCTCAGCTCCACTCCTGCCTTGCCTTTGCACCTAGTCCCCAGGCGTTCTTGTGGAGGGCTTAGTTGCCGGTGGGTTGCACACTGCCAAGCGCACCAGCTTGAGGGCTCTAGTAGAGGCAAAGTGAGGGCAACTGAAAGTCTATTCTTACGGTTGCTTGACCGCCCAGACTCAGCACAGCACGGAGAGCACAAGGCTCACAGGGCCTCTGGCTGTGGCCTGCAGCCCCACACACGCTGAGGCTGACTCGGTGAGTGCCCAGAAGGTGCCTGACAGACGTCTTTTCCCTAGTGCTCTCCTCCCCAGCAGAGACGTGTGCAGGTGGTTGGGGCCTGCCCCTGCGTGTCTGGGCTCCCGTCCACAGCCCCAGCTCAGGGAAGCAGCTCCTCAGCCAAGACCTGTAGGAGGCGTGGGGCGCCCCCGCCTGGAAGCCTTGTGCTCAGCATGAGGGAAGCGAGCCTCCTTGGGAGAGGAGGAGGCAGCCCTGCTGTGTGCGGCTGCATTCACTGCTTTGGCGGAGCCGAGTGCGCCTCCAGTACGGCAGAGCTCCAGCTCTGCTCAGAGGCCCGATCTGGCAGAGTTGCTGGCGTGAGGCTGCTCTGCCCTGGGCGAGCCTTGCCCAGACTTGCCTCGCGGCTAGGCTTCCAGTCCAGAAAGGAGCGGGCTGCGCGAGACTTGGAGATGCTACTGGCGCCTTCCTGGCCTCAGCACCACTCCTGCCTTACCTTTGCACCTATTCCTCAGGCGTTCTTGTGGAGGGCTTAGTTGCCGGTGGGTTGCACACTGCCAAGCGTTCCAGCAGACAGGGCTCTATTAGAGGCAATGGGAGGGCAACTGCAGGGCTCCTCCAGCGGTTGCTTGACCGCCCAGACTCAGCACAGCACGGAGCGCACAAGGCTCACAGGGCCTCTGGCTGTGGCCTGCAGCCCCACACACGCTGAGGCTGACTCGGTGAGCGCCCAGAAGTTGCCTGACAGACGTCATTTCCCTAGTGCTCTCCTCCGCAGCAGAGACGTGTGCAGGTGGTTGGGGCCTGCCCCTGCGTGTCTGGGCTCCTGTCCACAGCACCAGCTCAGGGAAGCAGCTCCTCAGCCAAGACCTGTAGGAGGCGCGGGCGCCCCCGCCTGGAAGCCTAGTGCACAGCATGAGGGAAGAGAGCCTCCTTGGGAGAAGAGGAGGCAGCCCAGATGCGTGGGGCTGCAATCACTGCTTGGGCGGAGCTGAGTGCGCCTCCAGTACGGCAGAGCTCCAGCTCTGCTCAGAGGCCCGATCTGGCAGAGTGCTGGCGTGAGGCTGCTCTGCCCTGGGCGAGCCTTGCCCAGACTTGCCTCACGGCTAGGCTTCCAGTCCAGAAATGAGCGGGCTGCGCGAGACTGGGAGATGCTCCTGGCGCCTTCCTGGCCTCAGCTCCACTCCTGCCTTGCCTTTGCACCTAGTCCGCAGGCGTTCTTGTGGAGGGCTTAGTTCCCGGTGGGTTGCACACTGCCAAGCGCTCCAGCTTGAGGGCTCTAGTAGAGGCAAAGTGAGGGCAACTGGAAGTCTATTTTTACGGTTGCTTGACCGCCCAGACTCAGCACAGCACGGAGAGCACAAGGCTCACAGGGCCTCTGGCTGTGGTCTGCAGCCCCACACACGCGGAGGCTGACTCGGTGAGCGCCCAGAAGGTGCCTGACCGACGTCATTTCCCTAGTGCTCTCCTCCCCAGCAGAGACGTGTGCAGGTGGTTGGGGCCTGCCCCTGCGTGTCTGGGCTCCCATCCACAGCCCCAGCTCAGGGAAGCAGCTCCTCAGCCAAGACCTGTAGGAGGCGCGGGGCGCCCCCGCCTGGAAGCCTAGTGCACAGCATGAGGGAAGCGAGCCTCCTTGGGAGAAGAGGAGGCAGCCCAGATGCGTAGGGCTGCAATCACTGCTTGGGCGGAGCCGAGTGCGCCTCCAGTACGGCAGAGCTCCAGCTCTGCTCAGAGGCCCGATCTGGCAGAGTGCTGGCGTGAGGCTGCTCTGCCCTGGGCGAGCCTTGCCCAGACTTGCCTCGCGGCTAGGCTTCCAGTCCAGAAAGGAGCGGGCTGCGCGAGACTGGGAGATGCTCCTGGCGCCTTCCTGGCCTCAGCTCCACTTCTGCCTTGCCTTTGCACCTAGTCCCCAGGCGCTCTTGTGGAGGGCTTAGTTGCCGGTGGGTTGCACACTGCCAAGCGCTCCAGCAGAGAGGGCTCTATTAGAGGCAATGGGAGGGCAACTGCAGGGCTCCTCCAGCGGTTGCTTGACCGCCCAGACTCAGCACAGCACGGAGAGCACAAGGCGCACAGGGCCTCTGGCTGTGGTCTGCAGCCCCACACACGCGGAGGCTGACTCGGTGAGCGCCCAGAAGGTGCCTGACAGACGTCATTTCCCTAGTGCTCTCCTCCCCAGCAGATACGTGTGCAAGTGGTTGGGGCCTGCCCCTGCGTGTCTGGGCTCCCGTCCACAGCCCCAGCTCAGGGAAGCAGCTCCTCAGCCAAGACCTGTAGGAGGCGCGGGGCGCCCCCGCCTGGAAGCCTAGTGCACAGCATGAGGGAAGCGAGCCTCCTTGGGAGAAGAGGAGGCAGCCCAGATGCGCGGGGCTGCAATCACTGCTTGGGCGGAGCCGAGTGCGCCTCCAGTACGGCAGAGCTTCAGCTCTGCTCAGAGGCCCGATCTGGCACAGTGCTGGCGTGAGGCTGCTCTGCCCTGGGCGAGCCTTGCCCAGACTTGCCTCGCGGCTAGTCTTCCAGTCCAGAAAGGAGCGGGCTGCGCGAGACTGGGAGATGCTACTGGCGCCTTCCTGGCCTCAGCTCCACTCCTGCCTTGCCTTTGCACCTAGTCACCAGGCGTTCTTGTGGAGGGCTTAGTTCCCGGTGGGTTGCACACTGCCAAGCGCTCCAGCTTGAGGGCTCTAGTAGAGGCAAAGTGAGGGCAACTGAAAGTCTATTCTTACGGTTGCTTGACCGCCCAGACTCAGCACAGCACGGAGAGCACAAGGCTCACAGGGCCTCTGGCTGTGGTCTGCAGCCCCACACACGCGGAGGCTGACTCGGTGAGCGCCCACAAGGTGCCTCACAGGCGTCATTTCCCTAGTGCTCTCCTCCCCAGCAGAGACGTGTGCAGGTGGTTGGGGCCTGCCCCTGCGTGTCTGGGCTCCCGTCCACAGCCCCAGCTCAGGGAAGCAGCTCCTCAGCCAAGACCTGTAGGAGGCGCGGGGCGCCCCCGCCTGGAAGCCTAGTGCACAGCATGAGGGAAGCGAGCCTCCTTGGGAGAAGAGGAGGCAGCCCAGATGCGTGGGGCTGCAATCACTGCTTGGGCGGAGCCGAGTGCGCCTCCAGTACGGCAGAGCTCCAGCTCTGCTCAGAGGCCCGATCTGGCAGAGTGCTGGCGTGAGGCTGCTCTGCCCTGGGCGAGCCTTGCCCAGACTTGCCTCGCGGCTAGGCTTCCAGTCCAGAAAGGAGCGGGCTGCGCGAGACTGGGAGATGCTACTGGCGCCTTCCTGGCCTCAGCACCACTCCTGCCTTACCTTTGCACCTAGTCCTCAGGCGTTCTTGTGGAGGGCTTAGTTGCCGGTGGGTTGCACACTGCCAAGCGCTCCAGCAGAGAGGGCTCTATTAGAGGCAATGGGAGGGCAACTGCAGGGCTCCTCCAGCGGTTGCTTGACCGCCCAGACTCAGCACAGCACGGAGAGCACAAGGCTCACAGGGCCTCTGGCTGTGGTCTGCAGCCCCACACACGCTGAGGCTGACTCGGTGAGCGCCCAGAAGGTGCCTGACAGACGTCATTTCCCTAGTGCTCTCCTCCGCAGCAGAGACGTGTGCAGGTGGTTGGGGCCTGCCCCTGCGTGTCTGGGCTCCCGTCCACAGCCCCAGCTCAGGGAAGCAGCTCCTCAGCCAAGACCTGTAGGAGGCGCGGGGCGCCCCCGCCTGGAAGCCTAGTGCACAGCATGAGGGAAGCGAGCCTCCTTGGGAGAAGAGGAGGCAGCCCAGATGCGTGGGGCTGCAATCACTGCTTGGGCGGAGCCGAGTGCGCCTCCAGTACGGCAGAGCTCCAGCTCTGCTCAGAGGCCCGATCTGGCAGAGTGCTGGCGTGAGGCTGCTCTGCCCTGGGCGAGCCTTGCCCAGACTTGCCTCGCGGCTAGGCTTCCAGTCCAGAAAGGAGCGGGCTGCGCGAGACTGGGAGATGCTACTGGCGCCTTCCTGGCCTCAGCACCACTCCTGCCTTACCTTTGCACCTACTCCTCAGGCGTTCTTGTGGAGGGCTTAGTTGCCGGTGGGTTGCACACTGCCAAGCGCTCCAGCAGAGAGGGCTCTATTAGAGGCAATGGGAGGGCTACTGCAGGGCTCCTCCAGCGGTTGCTTGACCGCCCAGACTCAGCACAGCACGGAGAGCACAAGGCTCACAGGGCCTCTGGCTGTGGTCTGCAGCCCCACACACGCTGAGGCTGACTCGGTGAGCGCCCAGAAGGTGCCTGACAGACGTCATTTCCCTAGTGCTCTCCTCCGCATCAGAGACGTGTGCAGGTGGTTGGGGCCTGCCCCTGCGTGTCTTGGCTCCCGTCCACAGCCCCAGCTCAGGGAAGCAGCTCCTCAGCCAAGACCTGTAGGAGGCGCGGGGCGCCCCCGCCTGGAAGCCTAGTGCACAGCATGAGGGAAGCGAGCCTCCTTGGGAGAAGAGGAGGCAGCCCAGATGCGTGGGGCTGCAATCACTGCTTGGGCGGAGCCGAGTGCGCCTCCAGTACGGCAGAGCTCCAGCTCTGCTCAGAGGCCCGATCTGGCAGAGTGCTGGCGTGAGGCTGCTCTGCCCTGGGCGAGCCTTGCCCAGACTTGCCTCGCGGCTAGGCTTCCAGTCCAGAAAGGAGCGGGCTGGGCGAGACTGGGAGATGCTACTGGCGCCTTCCTGGCCTCAGCACCACTCCTGCCTTACCTTTGCACCTAGTCCTCAGGCGTTCTTGTGGAGGGCTTAGTTGCCGGTGGGTTGCACACTGCCAAGCGCTCCAGCAGAGAGGGCTCTATTAGAGGCAATGGGAGGGCAACTGCAGGGCTCCTCCAGCGGTTGCTTGACCGCCCAGACTCAGCACAGCACGGAGAGCACAAGGCTCACAGGGCCTCTGGCTGTGGTCTGCAGCCCCACACACGCTGAGGCTGACTCGGTGAGCGCCCAGAAGGTGCCTGACAGACGTCATTTCCCTAGTGCTCTCCTCCGCAGCAGAGACGTGTGCAGGTGGTTGGGGCCTGCCCCTGCGTGTCTGGGCTCCCGTCCACAGCCCCAGCTCAGGGAAGCAGCTCCTCAGCCAAGACCTGTGGGAGGCGCAGGGGGCCCCGCCTGGAAGTCTAGTTTACAGCATGCGGGAAGCGAGCCTCCTCGGGAGAAGAGGAGGCAGCCCTGCTGTGTGCGGCGGCATTCACTGCTTTGGCGGAGCCGAGTGCGCCTCCAGTACGGCAGAGCTCCAGCTCTGCTCAGAGGCCCGATCTGGCAGAGTTGCTGGCGTGAGGCTGCTCTGCCCTGGGCGAGCCTTGCCCAGACTTGCCTCGCGCCTAGGCTTCCAGTCCAGAAAGGAGCGGGCTGCGCGAGACTGGGAGATGCTACTGGCGCCTTCCTGGCCTCAGCACCACTCCTGCCTTACCTTTGCACCTAGACCTCAGGCGTTCTTGTGGAGGGCTTAGTTGCCGGTGGGTTGCACACTGCCAAGCGCTCCAGCAGAGAGGGCTCTATTAGAGGCAATGGGAGGGCAACTGCAGGGCTCCTCCAGCGGTTGCTTGACCGCCCAGACTCAGCACAGCACGGAGAGCACAAGGCTCACAGGGCCTCTGGCTGTGGTCTGCAGCCCCACACACGCTGAGGCTGACTCGGTGAGCGCCCAGAAGGTGCCTGACAGACGTCATTTCCCTAGTGCTCTCCTCCGCAGCAGAGACGTGTGCAGGTGGTTGGGGCCTGCCCCTGCGTGTCTGGGCTCCCGTCCACAGCCCCAGCTCAGGGAAGCAGCTCCTCAGCCAAGACCTGTAGGAGGCGCGGGGCGCCCCCGCCTGGAAGCCTAGTGCACAGCATGAGGGAAGCGAGCCTCCTTGGGAGAAGAGGAGGCAGCCCAGATGCGTGGGGCTGCAATCACTGCTTGGGCGGAGCCGAGTGCGCCTCCAGTACGGCAGAGCTCCAGCTCTGCTCAGAGGCCCGATCTGGCAGAGTGCTGGCGTGAGGCTGCTCTGCCCTGGGCGAGCCTTGCCCAGACTTGCCTCGCGGCTAGGCTTCCAGTCCAGAAAGGAGCGGGCTGCGCGAGACTGGGAGATGCTACTGGCGCCTTCCTGGCCTCAGCACCACTCCTGCCTTACCTTTGCACCTAGTCCTCAGGCGTTCTTGTGGAGGGCTTAGTTGCCGGTGGGTTGCACACTGCCAAGCGCTCCAGCAGAGAGGGCTCTATTAGAGGCAATGGGAGGGCAACTGCAGGGCTCCTCCAGCGGTTGCTTGACCGCCCAGACTCAGCACAGCACGGAGAGCACAAGGCTCACAGGGCCTCTGGCTGTGGTCTGCAGCCCCACACACGCTGAGGCTGACTCGGTGAGCGCCCAGAAGGTGCCTGACAGACGTCATTTCCCTAGTGCTCTCCTCCGCAGCAGAGACGTGTGCAGGTGGTTGGGGCCTGCACCTGCGTGTCTGGGCTCCCGTCCACAGCCCCAGCTCAGGGAAGCAGCTCCTCAGCCAAGACCTGTAGGAGGCGCGGGGCGCCCCCGCCTGGAAGCCTAGTGCACAGCATGAGGGAAGCGAGCCTCCTTGAGAGAAGAGGAGGCAGCCCAGATGCGTGGGGCTGCAATCACTGCTTGGGCGGAGCCGAGTGCGCCTCCAGTACGGCAGAGCTCCAGCTCTGCTCAGAGGCCCGATCTGGCAGAGTGCTGGCGTGAGGCTGCTCTGCCCTGGGCGAGCCTTGCCCATACTTGCCTCGCGCCTAGGCTTCCAGTCCAGAAAGGAGCGGGCTGCGCGAGACTGGGAGATGCTACTGGCGCCTTCCTGGCCTCAGCTCCACTCCTGCCTTGCCTTTGCACCTAGTCCCCAGGCGTTCTTGTGAAGGGCTTAGTTGCCGGTGGGTTACACACTGCCAAGCGCTCCAGCTTGAGGGCTCTAGTAGAGGCAAAGTGAGGGCAACTGAAAGTCTATTCTTACGGTTGCTTGACCTCCCAGACTCAGCACAGCACGGAGAGCACAAGGCTCACAGGGCCTCTGGCTGTGGTCTGCAGCCCCACACACGCTGAGGCTGACTCGGTGAGCGAACAGAAGGTGCCTGACAGACGTCTTTTCCCTAGTGCTCTCCTCCCCAGCAGAGACGTGTGCAGGTGGTTCGGGCCTGCCCCTGCGTGTCTGGGCTCCCGTCCACAGCCCCAGCTCAGGGAAGCAGCTCCTCAGCCAAGACCTGTAGGAGGCGCGGGGCGCCCCCGCCTGGAAGCCCTGTGCTCAGCATGAGGGAAGCGAGCCTCCTTGGGAGAAGAGGAGGCAGCCCAGATGCGTGGGGCTGCAATCACTGCTTGGGCGGAGCCGAGTGCGCCTCCAGTACGGCAGAGCTCCAGCTCTGCTCAGAGGCCCGATCTGGCAGAGTGCTGGCGTGAGGCTGCTCTGCCCTGGGCGAGCCTTGCCCAGACTTGCCTCGCGGCTAGGCTTCCAGTCCAGAAAGGAGCGGGCTGCGCGAGACTGGGAGATGCTACTGGCGCCTTCCTGGCCTCAGCTCCACTCCTGCCTTGCCTTTGCACCTAGTCCCCAGGCGTTCTTGTGGAGGGCTTAGTTGCCGGTGGGTTGCACACTGCCAAGCGCTCCAGCTTGACGGCTCTATTAGAGGCAAAGTGAGGGCAACTGGAAGTCTATTTTTACGGTTGCTTGACCGCCCAGACTCAGCACAGCACGGAGAGCACAAGGCTCACAGGGCCCCTGGCTGGGGTCTGCAGCCCCACACACGCGGAGGCTGACTCGGTGAGCGCCTAGAAGGTGCCTGACAGACGTCATTTCCCTAGTGCTCTCCTCCCCAGCAGAGACGAGTGCAGGTGGTTGGGGCCTGCCCCTGCGTGTCTGGGCTCCCGTCCACAGCCCCAGCTCAGGGAAGCAGCTCCTGAGCCAACTCCTGTGGGAGGCGCAGGGTGCCCCGCCTGGAAGCCTAGTTTACAGCATGCGGGAAGCGAGCCTCCTCGGGAGAAGAGAAGGCAGCCCTGCTCTGTGCGGCTGCATTCACTGCTTTGGCGGAGCCGATTGCGCCTCCAGTACGGCAGAGCTCCAGCTCTGCTCAGAGGCCCGATCTCGCAGAGTTGCTGGCGTGAGGCTGCTCTGCCCTGGTCGAGCCATGGCCAAACTTGCCTCGCGGCTAGGCTTCCAGTCCAGAAAGGAGCGGGCTGCGCGAGACTGGGAGATGCTCCTGGCGCCTTCCTGGCCTCAGCTCCACTCCGGCCTTGCCTTTGCACCTAGTCTCCAGGCGTTCTTGTGGAGGGCTTAGTTGCCGGTGGGTTGCACACTGCCAAGCGCTCCAGCTTGAGGGCTCTAGTAGAGGCAAAGTGAGGGCAACTGAAAGTCTATTCTTACGGTTGCTTGACCGCCCAGACTCAGCACAGCACGGAGAGCACAAGGCTCACAGGGCCTCTGGCTGTGGTCTGCAGCCCCACACACGCGGAGGCTGACTCGGTGAGCGCCCAGAAGGTGCCTGACAGACGTCATTTCCCTAGTGCTCTCCTCCCCAGCAGAGACGTGTGCAGGTGGTTGGGGCCTGCCCCTGCGTGTCTGGGCTCCCGTCCACAGCCCCAGCTCAGGGAAGCAGCTCCTGAGCCAAGACCTGTGGGAGGCGCAGGTGGCCCCGCCTGGAAGCCTTGTTTACAGCATGCGGGAAGCGAGCCTCCTCGGGAGAAGAGAAGGCAGCCCTGCTGTGTGCGGCTGCATTCACTGCTTTGGCGGAGCCGAGTGCGCCTCCAGTACGGCAGAGCTCCAGCTCTGCTCAGAGGCCCGATCTGGCAGAGTTGCTGGCGTGAGGCTGCTCTGCCATGGGCGAGCCTTGCCCAAACTTCCTCGCGGCTAGGCTTCCAGTCCAGAAAGGATCGGGGGGCGCGAGACTGGGAGATGCTACTGGCGCCTTCCTGGCCTCAGCTCCACTCCTGCCTTGCCTTTGCACCTAGTCCCCAGGCGTTCTTGTGGAGGGCTTAGTTGCCGGTGGGTTGCACACTGCCAAGCGCTCCAGCTTGAGGGCTCTAGTAGAGGCAAAGTGAGGGCAACTGAAAGTCTATTCTTACGGTTGCTTGACCGCCCAGACTCAGCACAGCACGGAGAGCACAAGGCTCACAGGGCCTCTGGCTGTGGCCTGCAGCCCCACACACGCTGAGGCTGACTCGGTGAGCGCCCAGAAGGTGCCTGACACACGTCTTTTCCCTAGTGCTCTCCTCCCCAGCAGAGACGTGTGCAGGTGGTTGGGGCCTGCCCCTGCGTGTCTGGGCTCCGGTCCACAGCCCCAGCTCAGGGAAGCAGCTCCTCATCCAAGACCTGTAGGAGGCGCGGGGCGCCCCCGCCTGGAAGCCTTGTGCTCAGCATGAGGGAAGCGAGCCTCCTTGGGAGAGGAGGAGGCAGCCCTGCTGTGTGCGGCTGCATTCACTGCTTTGGCGGAGCCGAGTGCGCCTCCAGTACGGCAGAGCTCCAGCTCTGCTCAGAGGCCCGATCTGGCAGAGTGCTGGCGTGAGGCTGCTCTGCCCTGGGCGAGCCTTGCCCAGACTTGCCTCGCGGCTAGGCTTCCAGTCCAGAAAGGAGCGGGCTGCGCGAGACTGTGAGATGCTACTGGCTCCTTCCTGGCCTCAGCTCCACTCCTGCCTTGTCTTTGCACCTAGTCCCCAGGCGTTCTTGTGGAGGGCTTAGTTGCCGGTGGGTTGCACACTGCCAAGCGCTCCAGCTTGAGGGCTCTAGTAGAGGCAAAGTGAGGGCAACTGGAAGTCTATTCTTACGGTTGCTTGACCGCCCAGACTCAGCACAGCACGGAGAGCACAAGGCTCACAGGGCCTCTGGCTGTGGTCTGCAGCCCCACACACGCTGAGGCTGACTCGGTGAGCGCCCAGAAGGTGCCTGACAGAGGTCTTTTCCCTAGTGCTCTCCTCCCCAGCAGAGACGTGTGCAGGTGGTTGGGGCCTGCCCCTGCGTGTCTGGGCTCCCGTCCACAGCCCCAGCTCAGGGAAGCAGCTCCTCAGCCAAGACCTGTAGGAGGCGCGGGGCGCCCCCTCCTGGAAGCCTTGTGCTCAGCATGAGGGAAGCGAGCCTCCTTGGGAGAAGAGGAGGCAGCCCAGATGCGTGGGGCTGCAATCACTGCTTGGGCGGAGCCGAGTGCGCCTCCAGTACGGCAGAGCTCCAGCTCTGCTCAGAGGCCCGATCTGGCAGAGTGCTGGCGTGAGGCTGCTCTGCCCTGGGCGAGCCTTGCGCAGACTTGCCTCGCGGCTAGGCTTCCAGTCCAGAAAGGAGCGGGCTGCGCGAGACTGGGAGATGCTCCTGGCGCCTTCCTGGCCTCAGCTCCACTCCGGCCTTGCCTTTGCACCTAGTCCCCAGGCGTTCTTGTGGAGGGCTTAGTTGCCGGTGGGTTGCACACTGCCAAGCGCTCCAGCTTGAGGGCTCTAGTAGAGGCAAAGTGAGGGCAACTGAAAGTCTATTCTTACGGTTGCTTGACCGCCCAGACTCAGCACAGCACGGAGAGCACAAGGCTCACAGGGCCTCTGGCTGTGGTCTGCAGCCCCACACACACGGAGGCGGACTCGGTGAGCGCCCAGAAGGTGCCTGACAGACGTCATTTCCCTAGTGCTCTCCTCCCCAGCAGAGACGTGTGCAGGTGGTTGGGGCCTGCCCCTGCGTGTCTGGGCTCCCGTCCACAGCCCCAGCTCAGGGAAGCAGCTCCTGAGCCAAGACCTGTGGGAGGCGCAGGTGGCCCCGCCTGGAAGCCCAGTTTACAGCATGCGGGAAGCGAGCCTCCTCGGGAGAAGAGAAGGCAGCCCTGCTGTGTGCGGCTGCATTCACTGCTTTGGCGGAGCCGAGTGCGCCTCCAGTACGGCAGAGCTCCAGCTCTGCTCAGAGGCCCGATCTGGCAGAGTTGCTGGCGTGAGGCTGCTCTGCCATGGGCGAGCCTTGCCCAAACTTGCCTCGCGGCTAGGCTTCCAGTCCAGAAAGGATCGGGGGGCGCGAGACTGGGAGATGCTACTGGCGCCTTCCTGGCCTCAGCTCCACTCCTGCCTTGCCTTTGCACCTAGTCCCCAGGCGTTCTTGTGGAGGGCTTAGTTGCCGGTGGGTTGCACACTGCCAAGCGCTCCAGCTTGAATGCTCTAGTAGAGGCAAAGTGAGGGCAACTGAAAGTCTATTCTTACGGTTGCTTGACCGCCCAGACTCAGCACAGCACGGAGAGCACAAGGCTCACAGGGCCTCTGGCTGTGGTCTGCAGCCCCACACACGCTGAGGCTGACTCGGTGAGCGCCCAGAAGGTGCCTGACAGACGTCTTTTCCCTAGTGCTCTCCTCCCCAGCAGAGACGTGTGCAGGTGGTTGGGGCCTGCCCCTGCGTGTCTGGGCTCCCGTCCACAGCCCCAGCTCAGGGAAGCAGCTCCTCAGCCAAGACCTATAGGAGGCGCGGGGCGCCCCCGCCTGGAAGCCTTGTGCTCAGCATGAGGGAAGCGAGCCTCCTTGGGAGAAGAGGAGGCAGCCCTGCTGTGTGCGGCTGCATTCACTGCTTTGGCGGAGCCGAGTGCGCCTCCAGTACGGCAGAGCTCCAGCTCTGCTCAGAGGCCCGATCTGGCAGAGTTGCTGGCGTGAGGCTGCTCTGCCCTGGGCGAGCCTTGCCCAGACTTGCCTCGCGGCTAGGCTTCCAGTCCAGAAAGGAGCGGGCTGCGTGAGACTTGGAGATGCTACTGGCGCCTTCCTGGCCTCAGCACCACTCCTGCCTTACCTTTGCACCTAGTCCTCAGGCGTTCTTGTGGAGGGCTTAGTTGCCGGTGGGTTGCAAACTGCCAAGCGCTCCAGCAGAGTTGGCTCTATTAGAGGCAATGGGAGGGCAACTGCCGGGCTCCTCCAGCGGTTGCTTGACCGCCCAGACTCAGCACAGCACGGAGAGCACAAGGCTCACAGGGCCTCTGGCTGTGGTCTGCAGCCCCACACACGCGGAGGCTGACTCGGTGAGCGCCCAGAAGGTGCCTGACAGACGTCATTTCCCTAGTGCTCTCCTCCGCAGCAGAGACGTGTGCTGGTGGTTGGGGCCTGCCCCTGCGTGTCTGGGCTCCCGTCCACAGCCCCAGCTCAGGGAAGCAGCTCCTCAGCCAAGACCTGTAGGAGGCGCGGGGCGCCCCCGCCTGGAAGCCTAGTGCACAGCATGAGGGAAGCGAGCCTCCTTGGGAGAAGAGGAGGCAGCCCAGATGCGTGGGGCTGCAATCACTGCTTGGGCGGAGCCGAGTGCGCCTCCAGTACGGCAGAGCTCCAGCTCTGCTCAGAGGCCCGATCTGGCAGAGTGCTGGCGTGAGGCTGCTCTGCCCTGGGCGAGCCTTGCCCAGACTTGCCTCGCGGCTAGGCTTCCAGTCCAGAAAGGAGCGGGCTGCGCGAGACTGGGAGATGCTAATGGCGCCTTCTTGGCCTCAGCTCCACTCCTGCCTTGTCTTTGCACCTAGTCCCCAGGCGTTCTTGTGGAGGGCTTAGTTGCCGGTGGGTTGCACACTGCCAAGCGCTCCAGCTTGAGGGCTCTAGTAGAGGCAAAGTGAGGGCAACTGGAAGTCTATTCTTACGGTTGCTTGACCGCCCAGACTCAGCACAGCACGGAGAGCACAAGGCTCACAGGGCCTCTGGCTGTGGTCTGCAGCCCCACACACGCTGAGGCTGACTCGGTGAGCGCCCAGAAGGTGCCTGACAGAGGTCTTTTCCCTAGTGCTCTCCTCCCCAGCAGAGACGTGTGCAGGTGGTTGGGGCCTGCCCCTGCGTGTCTGGGCTCCCGTCCACAGCCCCAGCTCAGGGAAGCAGCTCCTCAGCCAAGACCTGTAGGAGGCGCGGGGCGCCCCCTCCTGGAAGCCTTGTGCTCAGCATGAGGGAAGCGAGCCTCCTTGGGAGAAGAGGAGGCAGCCCAGATGCGTGGGGCTGCAATCACTGCTTGGGCGGAGCCGAGTGGGCCTCCAGTACGGCAGAGCTCCAGCTCTGCTCAGAGGCCCGATCTGGCAGAGTGCTGGCGTGAGGCTGCTCTGCCCTGGGCGAGCCTTGCGCAGACTTGCCTCGCGGCTAGGCTTCCAGTCCAGAAAGGAGCGGGCTGCGCGAGACTGGGAGATGCTACTAGCGCCTTCCTGGCCTCAGCACCACGCCTGCCTTACCTTTGCACCTAGTCCTCAGGCGTTCTTGTGGAGGGCTTAGTTGCCCGTGGGTTGCACACTGCCAAGCGCTCCAGGAGAGAGGGCTCTATTAGAGGCAATGGGAGGGCAACTGCAGGGCTCCTCCAGCGGTGGCTTGACCGCCCATATTCAGCACAGCACTGAGAGCACAAGGCTCACAGGGCCTCTGGCTGTGGTCTGCAGCCCCACACACGCTGAGGCTGACTCGGTGAGCGCCCAGAAGGTGCCTGACAGACGTCATTTCCCTAGTGCTCTCCTCCCCAGCAGAGACGTGTGCAGGTGGTTGGGGCCTGCCCCTGCGTGTCTGGGCTCCCGTCCACAGCCCCAGCTCAGGGAAGCAGCTCCTGAGCCAAGACCTGTGGGAGGCGCAGGTGGCCCCGCCTGGAAGCCTAGTTTACAGCATGCGGGAAGCGAGCCTCCTCGGGAGAAGAGAAGGCAGCCCTGCTGTGTGCGGCTGCATTCACTGCTTTGGCGGAGCCGAGTGCGCCTCCAGTACGGCAGAGCTCCAGCTCTGCTCAGAGGACCGATCTGGCAGAGTTGCTGGCGTGAGGCTGCTCTGCCATGGGCGAGCCTTGCCCAAACTTCCTAGCGGCTAGGCTTCCAGTCCAGAAAGGATCGGGTGGCGCGAGACTGGGAGATGCTACTGGCGCCTTCCTGGCCTCAGCTCCACTCCTGCCTTGCCTTTGCACCTAGTCCCCAGGCGTTCTTGTGGAGGGCTTTGTTGCCGGTGGGTTGCACACTGCCAAGCGCTCCAGCTTGAGGGCTCTAGTAGAGGCAAAGTGAGGGCAACTGAAAGTCTATTCTTACGGTTGCTTGACCGCCCAGACTCAGCACAGCACGGAGAGCACAAGGCTCACAGGGCTTCTGGCTGTGGCCTGCAGCCCCACACACGCTGAGGCTGACTCGGTGAGCGCCCAGAAGGTGCCTGACAGACGTCTTTTCCCTAGTGCTCTCCTCCCCAGCAGAGACGTGTGCAGGTGGTTGGGGCCTGCCCCTGCGTGTCTGGGCTCCCGTCCACAGCCCCAGCTCAGGGAAGCAGCTCCTCAGCCAAGACCTGTAGGAGGCGTGGGGCGCCCCCGCCTGGAAGCCTTGTGCTCAGCATGAGGGAAGCGAGCCTCCTTGGGAGAGGAGGAGGCAGCCCTGCTGTGTGCGGCTGCATTCACTGCTTTGGCGGAGCCGAGTGCGCCTCCAGTACGGCAGAGCTCCAGCTCTGCTCAGAGGCCCGATCTGGCAGAGTTGCTGGCGTGAGGCTGCTCTGCCCTGGGCGAGCCTTGCCCAGACTTGCCTCGCGCCTAGGCTTCCAGTCCAGAAAGGAGCGGGCTGCGCGAGACTGGGAGATGCTACTGGCGCCTTCCTGGCCTCAGCACCACTCCTGCCTTACCTTTGCACCTAGTCCTCAGGCGTTCTTGTGGAGGGCTTAGTTGCCAGTGGGTTGCAAACTGCCAAGCGTTCCAGCAGAGAGGGCTCTATTAGAGGCAATGGGAGGGCAACTGCAGGGCTCCTCCAGCGGTTGCTTGACCGCCCAGACTCAGCACAGCACGGAGAGCACAAGGCTCACAGGGCCTCTGGCTGTGGTCTGCAGCCCCACACACGCTGAGGCTGACTCGGTGAGCGCCCAGAAGGTGCCTGACAGAGGTCTTTTCCCTAGTGCTCTCCTCCCCAGCAGAGACGTGTGCAGGTGGTTGGGGCCTGCCCCTGCGTGTCTGGGCTCCCGTCCACAGCCCCAGCTCAGGGAAGCAGCTCCTCAGCCAAGACCTGTAGGAGGCGCGGGGCGCCCCCGCCTGGAAGCCTAGTGCACAGCATGAGGGAAGCGAGCCTCCTTGGGAGAAGAGGAGGCAGCCCAGATGCGTGGGGCTGCAATCACTGCTTGGCCGGAGCCGAGTGCGCCTTCAGTACGGCAGAGCTCCAGCTCTGCTCAGAGGCCCGATCTGGCAGAGTGCTGGCGTGAGGCTGCTCTGCCCTGGGCGAGCCTTGCCCAGACTTGCCTCGCGGCTAGGCTTCCAGTCCAGAAAGGAGCGGGCTGCGCGAGACTGGGAGATGCTCCTGGCGCCTTCCTGGCCTCAGCTCCACTCCGGCCTTGCCTTTGCACCTAGTCTCCAGGCGTTCTTGTGGAGGGCTTAGTTGCCGGTGGGTTGCACACTGCCAAGCGCTCCAGCTTGAGGGCTCTAGTAGAGGCAAAGTGAGGGCAACTGAAAGTCTATTCTTACGGTTGCTTGACCGCCCAGACTCAGCACAGCACGGAGAGCACAAGGCTCACAGGGCCTCTGGCTGTGGTCTGCAGCCCCACACACGCGGAGGCTGACTCGGTGAGCGCCCAGAAGGTGCCTGACAGACGTCTTTTCCCTAGTGCTCTCCTCCCCAGCAGAGACGTGTGCAGGTGGTTGGGGCCTGCCCCTGCGTGTCTGGGCTCCCGTCCACAGCCCCAGCTCAGGGAAGCAGCTCCTGAGCCAAGACCTGTGGGAGGCGCAGGTGGCCCCGCCTGGAAGCCTAGTTTACAGCATGCGGGAAGCGAGCCTCCTCGGGAGAAGAGAAGGCAGCCCTGCTGTGTGCGGCTGCATTCACTGCTTTGGCGGAGCCGAGTGCGCCTCCAGTACGGCAGAGCTCCAGCTCTGCTCAGAGGACCGATCTGGCAGAGTTGCTGGCGTGAGGCTGCTCTGCCATGGGCGAGCCTTGCCCAAACTTCCTAGCGGCTAGGCTTCCAGTCCAGAAAGGATCGGGGAGCGCGAGACTGGGAGATGCTACTGGCGCCTTCCTGGCCTCAGCTCCACTCCTGCCTTGCCTTTGCACCTAGTCCCCAGGCGTTCTTGTGGAGGGCTTTGTTGCCGGTGGGTTGCACACTGCCAAGCGCTCCAGCTTGAGGGCTCTAGTAGAGGCAAAGTGAGGGCAACTGAAAGTCTATTCTTACGGTTGCTTGACCGCCCAGACTCAGCACAGCACGGAGAGCACAAGGCTCACAGGGCCTCTGGCTGTGGCCTGCAGCCCCACACACGCTGAGGCTGACTCGGTGAGCGCCCAGAAGGTGCCTGACAGACGTCTTTTCCCTAGTGCTCTCCTCCCCAGCAGAGACGTGTGCAGGTGGTTGGGGCCTGCCCCTGCGTGTCTGGGCTCCCGTCCACAGCCCCAGCTCAGGGAAGCAGCTCCTCAGCCAAGACCTGTAGGAGGCGTGGGGCGCCCCCGCCTGGAAGCCTTGTGCTCAGCATGAGGGAAGCGAGCCTCCTTGGGAGAGGAGGAGGCAGCCCTGCTGTGTGCGGCTGCATTCACTGCTTTGGCGGAGCCGAGTGCGCCTCCAGTACGGCAGAGCTCCAGCTCTGCTCAGAGGCCCGATCTGGCAGAGTTGCTGGCGTGAGGCTGCTCTGCCCTGGGCGAGCCTTGCCCAGACTTGCCTCGCGCCTAGGCTTCCAGTCCAGAAAGGAGCGGGCTGCGCGAGACTGGGAGATGCTACTGGCGCCTTCCTGGCCTCAGCACCACTCCTGCCTTACCTTTGCACCTAGTCCTCAGGCGTTCTTGTGGAGGGCTTAGTTGCCAGTGGGTTGCAAACTGCCAAGCGTTCCAGCAGAGAGGGCTCTATTAGAGGCAATGGGAGGGCAACTGCAGGGCTCCTCCAGCGGTTGCTTGACCGCCCAGACTCAGCACAGCACGGAGAGCACAAGGCTCACAGGGCCTCTGGCTGTGGTCTGCAGCCCCACACACGCTGAGGCTGACTCGGTGAGCGCCCAGAAGGTGCCTGACAGAGGTCTTTTCCCTAGTGCTCTCCTCCCCAGCAGAGACGTGTGCAGGTGGTTGGGGCCTGCCCCTGCGTGTCTGGGCTCCCGTCCACAGCCCCAGCTCAGGGAAGCAGCTCCTCAGCCAAGACCTGTAGGAGGCGCGGGGCGCCCCCGCCTGGAAGCCTAGTGCACAGCATGAGGGAAGCGAGCCTCCTTGGGAGAAGAGGAGGCAGCCCAGATGCGTGGGGCTGCAATCACTGCTTGGCCGGAGCCGAGTGCGCCTTCAGTACGGCAGAGCTCCAGCTCTGCTCAGAGGCCCGATCTGGCAGAGTGCTGGCGTGAGGCTGCTCTGCCCTGGGCGAGCCTTGCCCAGACTTGCCTCGCGGCTAGGCTTCCAGTCCAGAAAGGAGCGGGCTGCGCGAGACTGGGAGATGCTCCTGGCGCCTTCCTGGCCTCAGCTCCACTCCGGCCTTGCCTTTGCACCTAGTCTCCAGGCGTTCTTGTGGAGGGCTTAGTTGCCGGTGGGTTGCACACTGCCAAGCGCTCCAGCTTGAGGGCTCTAGTAGAGGCAAAGTGAGGGCAACTGAAAGTCTATTCTTACGGTTGCTTGACCGCCCAGACTCAGCACAGCACGGAGAGCACAAGGCTCACAGGGCCTCTGGCTGTGGTCTGCAGCCCCACACACGCGGAGGCTGACTCGGTGAGCGCCCAGAAGGTGCCTGACAGACGTCTTTTCCCTAGTGCTCTCCTCCCCAGCAGAGACGTGTGCAGGTGGTTGGGGCCTGCCCCTGCGTGTCTGGGCTCCCGTCCACAGCCCCAGCTCAGGGAAGCAGCTCCTGAGCCAAGACCTGTGGGAGGCGCAGGTGGCCCCGCCTGGAAGCCTAGTTTACAGCATGCGGGAAGCGAGCCTCCTCGGGAGAAGAGAAGGCAGCCCTGCTGTGTGCGGCTGCATTCACTGCTTTGGCGGAGCCGAGTGCGCCTCCAGTACGGCAGAGCTCCAGCTCTGCTCAGAGGACCGATCTGGCAGAGTTGCTGGCGTGAGGCTGCTCTGCCATGGGCGAGCCTTGCCCAAACTTCCTAGCGGCTAGGCTTCCAGTCCAGAAAGGATCGGGGAGCGCGAGACTGGGAGATGCTACTGGCGCCTTCCTGGCCTCAGCTCCACTCCTGCCTTGCCTTTGCACCTAGTCCCCAGGCGTTCTTGTGGAGGGCTTTGTTGCCGGTGGGTTGCACACTGCCAAGCGCTCCAGCTTGAGGGCTCTAGTAGAGGCAAAGTGAGGGCAACTGAAAGTCTATTCTTACGGTTGCTTGACCGCCCAGACTCAGCACAGCACGGAGAGCACAAGGCTCACAGGGCCTCTGGCTGTGGCCTGCAGCCCCACACACGCTGAGGCTGACTCGGTGAGCGCCCAGAAGGTGCCTGACAGACGTCTTTTCCCTAGTGCTCTCCTCCCCAGCAGAGACGTGTGCAGGTGGTTGGGGCCTGCCCCTGCGTGTCTGGGCTCCCGTCCACAGCCCCAGCTCAGGGAAGCAGCTCCTCAGCCAAGACCTGTAGGAGGCGTGGGGCGCCCCCGCCTGGAAGCCTTGTGCTCAGCATGAGGGAAGCGAGCCTCCTTGGGAGAGGAAGAGGCAGCCCTGCTGTGTGCGGCTGCATTCACTGCTTTGGCGGAGCCGAGTGCGCCTCCAGTACGGCAGAGCTCCAGCTCTGCTCAGAGGCCCGATCTGGCAGAGTTGCTGGCGTGAGGCTGCTCTGCCCTGGGCGAGCCTTGCCCAGACTTGCCTCGCGCCTAGGCTTCCAGTCCAGAAAGGAGCGGGCTGCGCGAGACTGGGAGATGCTACTGGCGCCTTCCTGGCCTCAGCACCACTCCTGCCTTACCTTTGCACCTTGTCCTCAGGCGTTCTTGTGGAGGGCTTAGTTGCCGGTGGGTTGCAAACTGCCAAGCGTTCCAGCAGAGAGGGCTCTATTAGAGGCAATGGGAGGGCAACTGCAGGGCTCCTCCAGCGGTTGCTTGACCGCCCAGACTCAGCACAGCACGGAGAGCACAAGGCTCACAGGGCCTCTGGCTGTGGTCTGCAGCCCCACACACGCTGAGGCTGACTCGGTGAGCGCCCAGAAGGTGCCTGACAGACGTCATTTCCCTAGTGCTCTCCTCCGCAGCAGAGACGTGTGCAGGTGGTTGGGGCCTGCCCCTGCGTGTCTGGGCTCCCATCCACAGCCCCAGCTCAGGGAAGCAGCTCCTCAGCCAAGACCTGTAGGAGGCGCGGGGCGCCCCCGCCTGGAAGCCTAGTGCACAGCATGAGGGAAGCGAGCCTCCTTGGGAGAAGAGGAGGCAGCCCAGATGCGTGGGGCTGCAATCACTACTTGGGCGGAGCCGAGTGCGCCTCCAGTACGGCAGAGCTCCAGCTCTGCTCAGAGGCCCGATCTGGCAGAGTGCTGGCGTGAGGCTGCTCTGCCCTGGGCGAGCCTTGCCCAGACTTGCCTCGCGGCTAGGCTTCCAGTCCAGAAAGGAGCGGGCTGCGCGAGACTGGGAGATGCTACTGGCGCCTTCCTGGCCTCAGCTCCACTCCTGCCGTGCCTTTGCACCTAGTCCCCAGCCGTTCTTTTGGAGGGCTTAGTTGTCGATGGGTTGCACACTGCCAAGCGCTCCAGAAGAGATGGCTCTATTAGTGGCAATGGGAGGGCAACTGCAGGGCTCCTCCAGCGGTTGCTTGACCGCCCAGACTCAGCACAGCACGGAGAGCACAAGGCTCACAGGGCCTCTGGCTGTGGTCTGCAGCCCCACACACGCTGAGGCTGACTCGGTGAGCACCCAGAAGGTGCCTGACAGACGTCATATCACTAGTGCTCTCCTCCGCAGCAGAGATGTGTGCAGGTGGTTGGGGCCTGCCCCTGCGTGTCTGGGCTCCCGTCCACAGCCCCAGCTCAGGGAAGCAGCTCCTCAGCCAAGACCTGTAGGAGGCGCGGGGCGCCCCCGCCTGGAAGCCTAGTGCACAGCATGAGGTAAGCGAGCCTCCTTGGGAGAAGAGGAGGCAGCCCAGATGCGTGGGGCTGCAATCACTACTTGGGCGGAGCCGAGTGCGCCTCCAGTACGGCAGAGCTCCAGCTCTGCTCAGAGGCCCGATCTGGCAGAGTGCTGGCGTGAGGCTGCTCTGCCCTGGGCGAGCCTTGCCCATACTTGCCTCGCGCCTAGGCTTCCAGTCCAGAAAGGAGCGGGCTGCGCGAGACTGGGAGATGCTACTGGCGCCTTCCTGGCCTCAGCTCCACTCCTGCCTTGCCTTTGCACCTAGTCCCCAGGCGTTCTTGTGAAGGGCTTAGTTTCCGGTGGGTTGCACACTGCCAAGCGCTCCAGCTTGAGCGCTCTAGTAGAGGCAAAGTGAGGGCAACTGAAAGTCTATTCTTACGGTTGCTTGACCTCCCAGACTCAGCACAGCACGGAGAGCACAAGGCTCACAGGGCCTCTGGCTGTGGTCTGCAGCCCCACACACGCCGAGGCTGACTCGGTGAGCGAACAGAAGGTGCCTGTCAGACGTCTTTTCCCTAGTGCTCTCCTCCCCAGCAGAGACGTGTGCAGGTGGTTCGGGCCTGCCCCTGCGTGTCTGGGCTCCCGTCCACAGCCCCAGCTCAGGGAAGCAGCTCCTCAGCCAAGACCTGTAGGAGGCGCGGGGCGCCCCCTCCTGGAAGCCCTGTGCTCAGCCCTAGGGAAGCGAGCCTCCTTGGGAGAAGAGGAGGCAGCCCAGATGCGTGGGGCTGCAATCACTGCTTTGGCGGAGCCGAGTGCGCCTCCAGTACGGCAGAGCTCTAGCTCTGCTCAGAGGCCCGATCTGGCAGAGTGCTGGCGTGAGGCTGCTCTGCCCTGGGCGAGCCTTGCCCAGACTTGCCTCGCGGCTAGGCTTCCAGTCCAGAAAGGAGCGGGCTGCGCGAGACTGGGAGATGCTACTGGCGCCTTCCTGGCCTCAGCTCCACTCCTGCCTTGCCTTTGCACCTAGTCCCCAGGCGTTCTTGTGGAGGGCTTAGTTGCCGGTGGGTTGCACACTGCCAAGCGCTCCAGCTTGAGGGCTCTATTAGAGGCAAAGTGAGGGCAACTGGAAGTCTATTTTTACGGTTGCTTGACCGCCCAGACTCAGCACAGCACGGAGAGCACAAGGCTCACAGGGCCCCTGGCTGGGGTCTGCAGCCCCACACACGCGGAGGCTGACTCGGTGAGCGCCCAGAAGGTGCCTGACAGACGTCATTTCCCTAGTGCTCTCCTCCCCAGCAGAGACGTGTGCAGGTGGTTGGGGCCTGCCCCTGCGTGTCTGGGCTCCCGTCCACAGCCCCAGCTCAGGGAAGCTGCTCCTGAGCCAACTCCTGTGGGAGGCGCAGGGTGCCCCGCATGGAAGCCTAGTTTACAGCATGCGGGAAGCGAGCCTCCTCGGGAGAAGAGAAGGCAGCCCTGCTGTGTGCGGCTGCATTCACTGCTTTGGCGGAGCCGAGTGCGCCTCCAGTACGGCAGAGCTCCAGCTCTGCTCAGAGGCCCGATCTGGCAGAGTTGCTGGCGTGAGGCTGCTCTGCCCTGGTCGAGCCATGGCCAAACTTGCCTCGCGGCTAGGCTTCCAGTCCAGAAAGGAGCAGGCTGCGCGAGACTGGGAGATGCTACTGGGGCCTTCCTGGCCTCAGCTCCACTCCTGCCTTGCCTTTGCACCTAGTCCCCAGCCGTTCTTTTGGAGGGCTTAGTTGCCGGTGGGTTGCACACTGCCAAGCGCTCCAGCAGAGAGGGCTCTATTAGAGGCAATGGGAGGGCAACTGCAGGGCTCCTCCAGCGGTTGCTTGACCGCCCAGACTCAGCACAGCACGGAGAGCACAAGGCTCACAGGGCCTCTGGCTGTGGTCTGCAGCCCCACACACGCTGAGGCTGACTCTGTGAGCGCCCAGAAGGTGCCTGACAGAGGTCTTTTCCCTAGTGCTCTCCTCCCCAGCAGAGACGTGTGCAGGTGGTTGGGGCCTGCCCCTGCGTGTCTGGGCTCCCGTCCACAGCCCCAGCTCAGGGAAGCAGCTCCTCAGCCAAGACCTGTAGGAGGCGCGGGGCGCCCCCGCCTGGAAGCCTAGTGCACAGCATGAGGGAAGCGAGCCTCCTTGGGAGAAGAGGAGGCAGCCCAGATGCGTGGGGCTGCAATCACTGCTTGGCCGGAGCCGAGTGCGCCTTCAGTACGGCAGAGCTCCAGCTCTGCTCAGAGGCCCGATCTGGCAGAGTGCTGGCGTGAGGCTGCTCTGCCCTGGGCGAGCCTTGCCCAGACTTGCCTCGCGGCTAGGCTTCCAGTCCAGAAAGGAGCGGGCTGCGCGAGACTGGGAGATGCTCCTGGCGCCTTCCTGGCCTCAGCTCCACTCCGGCCTTGCCTTTGCACCTAGTCTCCAGGCGTTCTTGTGGAGGGCTTAGTTGCCGGTGGGTTGCACACTGCCAAGCGCTCCAGCTTGAGGGCTCTAGTAGAGGCAAAGTGAGGGCAACTGAAAGTCTATTCTTACGGTTGCTTGACCGCCCAGACTCAGCACAGCACGGAGAGCACAAGGCTCACAGGGCCTCTGGCTGTGGTCTGCAGCCCCACACACGCGGAGGCTGACTCGGTGAGCGCCCAGAAGGTGCCTGACAGACGTCATTTCCCTAGTGCTCTCCTCCCCAGCAGAGACGTGTGCAGGTGGTTGGGGCCTGCCCCTGCGTGTCTGGGCTCCCGTCCACAGCCCCAGCTCAGGGAAGCAGCTCCTGAGCCAAGACCTGTGGGAGGCGCAGGTGGCCCCGCCTGGAAGCCTAGTTTACAGCATGCGGGAAGCGAGCCTCCTCGGGAGAAGAGAAGGCAGCCCTGCTGTGTGCGGCTGCATTCACTGCTTTGGCGGAGCCGAGTGCGCCTCCAGTACGGCAGAGCTCCAGCTCTGCTCAGAGGACCGATCTGGCAGAGTTGCTGGCGTGAGGCTGCTCTGCCATGGGCGAGCCTTGCCCAAACTTCCTAGCGGCTAGGCTTCCAGTCCAGAAAGGATCGGGGAGCGCGAGACTGGGAGATGCTACTGGCGCCTTCCTGGCCTCAGCTCCACTCCTGCCTTGCCTTTGCACCTAGTCCCCAGGCGTTCTTGTGGAGGGCTTTGTTGCCAGTGGGTTGCACACTGCCAAGCGCTCCAGCTTGAGGGCTCTAGTAGAGGCAAAGTGAGGGCAACTGAAAGTCTATTCTTACGGTTGCTTGACCGCCCAGACTCAGCACAGCACGGAGAGCACAAGGCTCACAGGGCCTCTGGCTGTGGTCTGCAGCCCCACACACGCTGAGGCTGACTCGGTGAGCGCCCAGAAGGTGCCTGACAGACGTCATTTCCCTAGTGCTCTCCTCCGCAGCAGAGACGTGTGCAGGTGGTTGGGGCCTGCCCCTGCGTGTCTGGGCTCCCATCCACAGCCCCAGCTCAGGGAAGCAGCTCCTCAGCCAAGACCTGTAGGAGGCGCGGGGCGCCCCCGCCTGGAAGCCTAGTGCACAGCATGAGGGAAGCGAGCCTCCTTGGGAGAAGAGGAGGCAGCCTAGATGCGTGGGGCTGCAATCACTACTTGGGCGGAGCCGAGTGCGCCTCCAGTACGGCAGAGCTCCAGCTCTGCTCAGAGGCCCGATCTGGCAGAGTGCTGGCGTGAGGCTGCTCTGCCCTGGGCGAGCCTTGCCCAGACTTGCCTCGCGGCTAGGCTTCCAGTCCAGAAAGGAGCGGGCTGCGCGAGACTGGGAGATGCTACTGGCGCCTTCCTGGCCTCAGCTCCACTCCTGCCTTGCCTTTGAACCTAGTCCCCAGGCGTTCTTGTGGAGGGCTTAGTTGCCGGTGGGTTGCACACTGCCAAGCGCTCCAGCTTGAGGGCTCTATTAGAGGCAAAGTGAGGCCAACTGGAAGTCTATTTTTATGGTTGCTTGACCGCCAAGACTCAGCACAGCACGGAGAGCACAAGGCTCTCAGGGCCCCTGGCTGGGGTCTGCAGCCCCACACACGCGGAGGCTGACTCGGTGAGCGCCCAGAAGGTGCCTGACAGACGTCATTTCCCTAGTGCTCTCCTCCCCAGCAGAGACGTGTGCAGGTGGTTGGGGCCTGCCCCTGCGTGTCTGGGCTCCCGTCCACAGCCCCAGCTCAGGGAAGCAGCTCCTGAGCCAACTCCTGTGGGAGGCGCAGGGTGCCCCGCCTGGAAGCCTAGTTTACAGCATGCGGGAAGCGAGCCTCCTCGGGAGAAGAGAAGGCAGCCCTGCTGTGTGCGGCTGCATTCACTGCTTTGGCGGAGCCGATTGCGCCTCCAGTACGGCAGAGCTCCAGCTCTGCTCAGAGGCCCGATCTGGCAGAGTTGCTGGCGTGAGGCTGCTCTGCCCTGGTCGAGCCATGGCCAAACTTGCCTCGCGGCTAGGCTTCCAGTCCAGAAAGGAGCAGGCTGCGCGAGACTGGGAGATGCTACTGGCGCCTTCCTGGCCTCAGCTCCACTCCTGCCTTGCCTTTGCACCTAGTCCCCAGCCGTTCTTTTGGAGGGCTTAGTTGCCGGTGGGTTGCACACTGCCAAGCGCTCCAGCAGAGAGGGCTCTATTAGAGGCAATGGGAGGGCAACTGCAGGGCTCCTCCAGCGGTTGCTTGACCGCCCAGACTCAGCACAGCACGGAGAGCACAAGGCTCACAGGGCCTCTGGCTGTGGTCTGCAGCCCCACACACGCGGAGGCTGACTCGGTGAGCGCCCAGAAGGTGCCTGACAGACGTCATTTCCCTAGTGCTCTCCTCCCCAGCAGAGACGTGTGCAGGTGGTTGGGGCCTGCCCCTGCGTGTCTGGACTCCCGTCCACAGCCCCAGCTCAGGGAAGCATCTCCTCAGCCAAGACCTGTAGGAGACGCGGGGCGCCCCCGCCTGGAAGCCTAGTGCACAGCATGAGGTAAGCGAGCCTCCTTGGGAGAAGAGGAGGCAGCCCAGATGCATGGGGCTGCAATCACTGCTTTGGCGCAGCCGAGTGCGCCTCCAGTACGGCAGAGCTCCAGCTCTGCTCAGAGGCCCGATCTGGCAGAGTTGCTGTCGTGAGGCTGCTCTGCCATGGGTGAGCCTTGCCCAAACTTGCCTCGCGGCTAGGCTTCCAGTCCAGAAAGGAGCAGGCTGCGCGAGACTGGGAGATGCTACTGGCGCCTTCCTGGCCTCAGCTCCACTCCTGCCTTGCCTTTGCACCTAGTCCCCAGGCGTTCTTGTGGAGGGCTTAGTTGCCGGTGGGTTGCACACTGCCAAGCGCTCCAGCTTGAGGGCTCTAGTAGAGGCAAAGTGAGGGCAACTGAAAGTCTATTCTTACGGTTGCTTGACCGCCCAGACTCAGCACAGCACGGAGAGCACAAGGCTCACAGGGCCTCTGGCTGTGGTCTGCAGCCCCACACACGCGGAGGCTGACTCGGTGAGCGCCCAGAAGGTGCCTGACAGACGTCATTTCCCTAGTGCTCTCCTCCCCAGCAGAGACGTGTGCAGGTGGTTGGGGCCTGCCCCTGCGTGTCTGGGCTCCCGTCCACAGCCCCAGCTCAGGGAAGCAGCTCCTCAGCCAAGAGCTGTAGGAGGCGCGGGGCGCCCCCGCCTGGAAGCCTAGTGCACAGCATGAGGGAAGTGAGCCTCCTTGGGAGAAGAGGAGGCAGCCCAGATGCGTGGGGCTGCAATCACTGCTTGGCCGGAGCCGAGTGCCCCTTCAGTACGGCAGAGCTCCAGCTCTGCTCAGAGGCCCGATCTGGCAGAGTGCTGGCGTGAGGCTGCTCTGCCCTGGGCGAGCCTTGCCCAGACTTGCCTCGCGGCTAGGCTTCCAGTCCAGAAAGGAGCGGGCTGCGCGAGACTGGGAGATGCTCCTGGCGCCTTCCTGGCCTCAGCTCCACTCCGGCCTTGCCTTTGCACCTAGTCTCCAGGCGTTCTTGTGGAGGGCTTAGTTGCCGGTGGGTTGCACACTGCCAAGCGCTCCAGCTTGAGGGCTCTAGTAGAGGCAAAGTGAGGGCAACTGAAAGTCTATTCTTACGGTTGCTTGACCGCCCAGACTCAGCACAGCACAGAGAGCACAAGGCTCACAGGGCCTCTGGCTGTGGTCTGCAGCCCCACACACGCGGAGGCTGACTCGGTGAGCGCCCAGAAGGTGCCTGACAGACGTCATTTCCCTAGTGCTGTCCTCCCCAGCAGAGACGTGTGCAGGTGGTTGGGGCCTGACCCTGCGTGTCTGGGCTCCCGTCCACAGCCCCAGCTCAGGGAAGCAGCTCCTGAGCCAAGACCTGTGGGAGGCGCAGGTGGCCCCGCCTGGAAGCCTAGTTTACAGCATGCGGGAAGCGAGCCTCCTCGGGAGAAGAGAAGGCAGCCCTGCTGTGTGCGGCTGCATTCACTGCTTTGGCGGAGCCGAGTGCGCCTCCAGTACGGCAGAGCTCCAGCTCTGCTCAGAGCCCCGATCTGGCAGAGTTGCTGGCGTGAGGCTGCTCTGCCATGGGCGAGCCTTGCCCAAACTTCCTCGCGGCTAGGCTTCCAGTCCAGAAAGGATCGGGGGGCGCGAGACTGGGAGATGCTACTGGCGCCTTCCTGGCCTCAGCTCCACTCCTGCCTTGCCTTTGCACCTAGTCCCCAGGCGTTCTTGTGGAGGGCTTAGTTGCCGGTGGGTTGCACACTGCCAAGCGCACCAGCTTGAGGGCTCTAGTAGAGGCAAAGTGAGGGCAACTGAAAGTCTATTCTTACGGTTGCTTGACCGCCCAGACTCAGCACAGCACGGAGAGCACAAGGCTCACAGGGCCTCTGGCTGTGGCCTGCAGCCCCACACACGCTGAGGCTGACTCGGTGAGTGCCCAGAAGGTGCCTGACAGACGTCTTTTCCCTAGTGCTCTCCTCCCCAGCAGAGACGTGTGCAGGTGGTTGGGGCCTGCCCCTGCGTGTCTGGGCTCCCGTCCACAGCCCCAGCTCAGGGAAGCAGCTCCTCAGCCAAGACCTGTAGGAGGCGTGGGGCGCCCCCGCCTGGAAGCCTTGTGCTCAGCATGAGGGAAGCGAGCCTCCTTGGGAGAGGAGGAGGCAGCCCTGCTGTGTGCGGCTGCATTCACTGCTTTGGCGGAGCCGAGTGCGCCTCCAGTACGGCAGAGCTCCAGCTCTGCTCAGAGGCCCGATCTGGCAGAGTTGCTGGCGTGAGGCTGCTCTGCCCTGGGCGAGCCTTGCCCAGACTTGCCTCGCGGCTAGGCTTCCAGTCCAGAAAGGAGCGGGCTGCGCGAGACTTGGAGATGCTACTGGCGCCTTCCTGGCCTCAGCACCACTCCTGCCTTACCTTTGCACCTATTCCTCAGGCGTTCTTGTGGAGGGCTTAGTTGCCGGTGGGTTGCACACTGCCAAGCGTTCCAGCAGACAGGGCTCTATTAGAGGCAATGGGAGGGCAACTGCAGGGCTCCTCCAGCGGTTGCTTGACCGCCCAGACTCAGCACAGCACGGAGCGCACAAGGCTCACAGGGCCTCTGGCTGTGGCCTGCAGCCCCACACACGCTGAGGCTGACTCGGTGAGCGCCCAGAAGTTGCCTGACAGACGTCATTTCCCTAGTGCTCTCCTCCGCAGCAGAGACGTGTGCAGGTGGTTGGGGCCTGCCCCTGCGTGTCTGGGCTCCTGTCCACAGCACCAGCTCAGGGAAGCAGCTCCTCAGCCAAGACCTGTAGGAGGCGCGGGCGCCCCCGCCTGGAAGCCTAGTGCACAGCATGAGGGAAGAGAGCCTCCTTGGGAGAAGAGGAGGCAGCCCAGATGCGTGGGGCTGCAATCACTGCTTGGGCGGAGCTGAGTGCGCCTCCAGTACGGCAGAGCTCCAGCTCTGCTCAGAGGCCCGATCTGGCAGAGTGCTGGCGTGAGGCTGCTCTGCCCTGGGCGAGCCTTGCCCAGACTTGCCTCACGGCTAGGCTTCCAGTCCAGAAATGAGCGGGCTGCGCGAGACTGGGAGATGCTCCTGGCGCCTTCCTGGCCTCAGCTCCACTCCTGCCTTGCCTTTGCACCTAGTCCGCAGGCGTTCTTGTGGAGGGCTTAGTTCCCGGTGGGTTGCACACTGCCAAGCGCTCCAGCTTGAGGGCTCTAGTAGAGGCAAAGTGAGGGCAACTGGAAGTCTATTTTTACGGTTGCTTGACCGCCCAGACTCAGCACAGCACGGAGAGCACAAGGCTCACAGGGCCTCTGGCTGTGGTCTGCAGCCCCACACACGCGGAGGCTGACTCGGTGAGCGCCCAGAAGGTGCCTGACCGACGTCATTTCCCTAGTGCTCTCCTCCCCAGCAGAGACGTGTGCAGGTGGTTGGGGCCTGCCCCTGCGTGTCTGGGCTCCCATCCACAGCCCCAGCTCAGGGAAGCAGCTCCTCAGCCAAGACCTGTAGGAGGCGCGGGGCGCCCCCGCCTGGAAGCCTAGTGCACAGCATGAGGGAAGCGAGCCTCCTTGGGAGAAGAGGAGGCAGCCCAGATGCGTAGGGCTGCAATCACTGCTTGGGCGGAGCCGAGTGCGCCTCCAGTACGGCAGAGCTCCAGCTCTGCTCAGAGGCCCGATCTGGCAGAGTGCTGGCGTGAGGCTGCTCTGCCCTGGGCGAGCCTTGCCCAGACTTGCCTCGCGGCTAGGCTTCCAGTCCAGAAAGGAGCGGGCTGCGCGAGACTGGGAGATGCTCCTGGCGCCTTCCTGGCCTCAGCTCCACTTCTGCCTTGCCTTTGCACCTAGTCCCCAGGCGCTCTTGTGGAGGGCTTAGTTGCCGGTGGGTTGCACACTGCCAAGCGCTCCAGCAGAGAGGGCTCTATTAGAGGCAATGGGAGGGCAACTGCAGGGCTCCTCCAGCGGTTGCTTGACCGCCCAGACTCAGCACAGCACGGAGAGCACAAGGCGCACAGGGCCTCTGGCTGTGGTCTGCAGCCCCACACACGCGGAGGCTGACTCGGTGAGCGCCCAGAAGGTGCCTGACAGACGTCATTTCCCTAGTGCTCTCCTCCCCAGCAGATACGTGTGCAAGTGGTTGGGGCCTGCCCCTGCGTGTCTGGGCTCCCGTCCACAGCCCCAGCTCAGGGAAGCAGCTCCTCAGCCAAGACCTGTAGGAGGCGCGGGGCGCCCCCGCCTGGAAGCCTAGTGCACAGCATGAGGGAAGCGAGCCTCCTTGGGAGAAGAGGAGGCAGCCCAGATGCGCGGGGCTGCAATCACTGCTTGGGCGGAGCCGAGTGCGCCTCCAGTACGGCAGAGCTTCAGCTCTGCTCAGAGGCCCGATCTGGCACAGTGCTGGCGTGAGGCTGCTCTGCCCTGGGCGAGCCTTGCCCAGACTTGCCTCGCGGCTAGGCTTCCAGTCCAGAAAGGAGCGGGCTGCGCGAGACTGGGAGATGCTACTGGCGCCTTCCTGGCCTCAGCTCCACTCCTGCCTTGCCTTTGCACCTAGTCACCAGGCGTTCTTGTGGAGGGCTTAGTTCCCGGTGGGTTGCACACTGCCAAGCGCTCCAGCTTGAGGGCTCTAGTAGAGGCAAAGTGAGGGCAACTGAAAGTCTATTCTTACGGTTGCTTGACCGCCCAGACTCAGCACAGCACGGAGAGCACAAGGCTCACAGGGCCTCTGGCTGTGGTCTGCAGCCCCACACACGCGGAGGCTGACTCGGTGAGCGCCCACAAGGTGCCTCACAGGCGTCATTTCCCTAGTGCTCTCCTCCCCAGCAGAGACGTGTGCAGGTGGTTGGGGCCTGCCCCTGCGTGTCTGGGCTCCCGTCCACAGCCCCAGCTCAGGGAAGCAGCTCCTCAGCCAAGACCTGTAGGAGGCGCGGGGCGCCCCCGCCTGGAAGCCTAGTGCACAGCATGAGGGAAGCGAGCCTCCTTGGGAGAAGAGGAGGCAGCCCAGATGCGTGGGGCTGCAATCACTGCTTGGGCGGAGC
This sequence comes from Capricornis sumatraensis, assembly GCF_032405125.1. Classification (NCBI taxonomy): domain Eukaryota; kingdom Metazoa; phylum Chordata; class Mammalia; order Artiodactyla; family Bovidae; genus Capricornis; species Capricornis sumatraensis. Next base: position 10,900,549 of record NW_027184613.1, on the reverse strand, counting down.
CGAGTGCGCCTCCAGTACGGCAGAGCTCCAGCTCTGCTCAGAGGCCCGATCTGGCAGAGTGCTGGCGTGAGGCTGCTCTGCCCTGGGCGAGCCTTGCCCAGACTTGCCTCGCGGCTAGGCTTCCAGTCCAGAAAGGAGCGGGCTGCGCGAGACTGGGAGATGCTACTGGCGCCTTCCTGGCCTCAGCACCACTCCTGCCTTACCTTTGCACCTAGTCCTCAGGCGTTCTTGTGGAGGGCTTAGTTGCCGGTGGGTTGCACACTGCCAAGCGCTCCAGCAGAGAGGGCTCTATTAGAGGCAATGGGAGGGCAACTGCAGGGCTCCTCCAGCGGTTGCTTGACCGCCCAGACTCAGCACAGCACGGAGAGCACAAGGCTCACAGGGCCTCTGGCTGTGGTCTGCAGCCCCACACACGCTGAGGCTGACTCGGTGAGCGCCCAGAAGGTGCCTGACAGACGTCATTTCCCTAGTGCTCTCCTCCGCAGCAGAGACGTGTGCAGGTGGTTGGGGCCTGCCCCTGCGTGTCTGGGCTCCCGTCCACAGCCCCAG